>NW_019396693.1:82785-211396 GCF_000591075.1 Eurytemora carolleeae | reverse complement strand
AGATTGGGCTCATTCATTCTCTAGGAAACTATCTAGATTTGCCACAAGTTTTTCAGACGCAGTTGTTTATTTTTTTCTCAGTTTTGGTCTATTGGTAAAGGATTTAAAACATTTTTTTTATTAATGTTGGGAATAAATTGTTATTTGTGTAGGCGAGAAGACAGCTCTCTATTGCTTGGCCCAACATGACTGGAAACTAGATATTGCTCTGGATCATTACTTCGCAAACCCTGATGTGAGTTTACAGTGTTACACCCCAACACTACATTTGCAAGTTCTTGTAATTTTGGTATTTAAATAATACTTCACCGGCAATTATTTTTTAATCAATAACAATTAAAGATTTCCAAAGCACAAATTTATCCTGATTAATTTTGACATCTCTGAATTTTGGTTTACATTTTTGACAAAAGAAAATTTAAACCAATCAGAACTTCAGAAATGTTTTGATTAAGAAATCCAAATCAAATTTTTAGAAAGCTTGAATTTCGTTATGAATGAAGATGTGATTTGTTCTTCTATGAGAATTAATATATACATCATTAAAGCTGTAAATGTAGGTGTATAGTGTATACTAAATATTGTTTTTAAATCATTCATTCTTTCTTGTTTCCTCGGTAGTTCAGAAAATTTCTTAAATTTTTGTTTCTCGGTGAATTGGGAATAAATGGCTGATAATGTTAAAAAGTTCCAGTTTTTATTTTTTATTTTTTATTCATTTTTTTCATTCAAAAATGGTTTAGTTTGCATACATAATCGTAGATTTTATTAGCTTGTTTTATTTACTATGAAAAAGTGTTAGTTTGTTTGAAAAGTACATTAAAATTTTAAGGCAAATTATTGTATTTCTGTTAAATTTTTTTTTTAATAATTCTAATTTGAATTGCTGGCAGTGTTACCGTAAATTAAGATAGTTTAGGCCCGGGGGCAGGGAAGGGGGCCATGAATTTCTTCAAAGTATTAACTCAAAAAAGTTGTTTAAATGAAAAAAAATCTTATTTAGATTTACTACAAAGAGCCCCGAAGCTCGGTGGATCGGAAGAAACTTGACACTCTGTATAATCGTTACAAGGATCCAAAGGAACCTGAGAAAATAGGTATTTATCATGGGGGGGGGGGGGTTCTCTGAATATTCTTTCAAAATATTTCATTAATTAGATTTATCGCTTTCTTGTTCCAAAACGGTACATGACCCCTTCCAAGTATTTAAGGGGTCAAAAATGCAGAAAATATCTTTTTTAAAACGATTTGTATTTCAATGTCTTTGTTTCTAATCTTCTAGATAGATATTTCAATAAAAAAGAGAAAAGTTAATTTTTTTAAGATTATACTGGAATGTCTAGATAATTGATCTTGTTTTAGGTATGGATGGAGTGATTAAGTTCCTCGATGATTTGAACCTGGACCCTTCTTCCCGAACTGTTCTCATAATTGCCTGGAAATTTAAGGAAACATTTCTTAAACATTTTCCCTCCTTAAACCCGGGAATTATTCTGTTTTTAATCTTCTAATATTCGGTTTGTGCCGAAAACTTTTGAATGTAAAGGGAAGTTAAGCTAATTTTCTCTATCCCGAAGAGATTTTGTAATATTTTATTTCTTAGGTCCTTTGATTTCATCCTATTAGCCCCATATTGGGTAAACTGTCTAATGTTTACATTTTTAATGCAAGACTAAAATAAAAACTACATTTAATATTTCTTAATCAACAGTTTGCCTATAATTTGTGAAAAAGTTAAGAAAATGCTGAAATAGGCGGCACAGCAATGTGAATTCTCAAAAGAGGAGTTTATTGGTAGGAAAATTAACTTTGAACATTGAACATTTTGTTTTTGAAAATAAGCTTTTTTAAAGGAATTCTACCAATTTACTTTTAATTATGCTAAAAATCCAAGTCAGAAAGGTAAGTTTATTCAAAATATTTTTCAAATGAGGGAATTGTTATTAAAGAAATTATATTTCTGACGAATTTTTAACGATGTATGCGATAGGGTATCCCAAAATAGACCAAGTTGGGATATTTGTATGATGCAGACATGAGATCGGACCACTTCAACCGTTAGATATCCTTTTCAGAAATATCCACGTAGAGTCTACATAGCTCAAAAAAAATATATTTCTTGAATATATCATGTCATATATCGTTTTCTGCGTAATTGTCAAAAATCCACAGAAATTGAAAAATGTCAGATATTGACCGAGTTAGGCCAAAGAAAACCCGCCAAAAATGCTTGTTTTTAAGCAAAAGTACATTTTTGGAGGTTTTTTGAACCTAACTCAGTCAAGTTTTTGAACCTAACTAGTCAAGTTTTTGAACCTAACTAAGTCAAGTTTTTGAACCTAACTCAGTCAAGTTTTTGAACCTAACTCAGTCAAGTTTTGTTCAAATTTTTCTTCTTCCTGAATTTGTCACTTTATTCAGGTCTGTATAATACAAATATCCCAACTTGGTCTTTTTGGGGGTACCCTAGTATGGAATAAGTGTAATCGATTTTTGACTTTTTTAGAATTGGATCCCCCCTCTACAGTATTTGTCATGTGCCCATAAAAATAAGAGTTTTTGCCGATATTTAGCATTTCAAAAACCAATAAAAGTCCTAGTAAATTTTTTAAATTTTTTTCAAAACGTATCGAAGTAGGTATCAAAAGATGCGCCTGGAGCCTGTAAAAACTATCCCGTTGTTTTTGTTTTAATATTTGATATATGGCCAATAAAAGTTTGTTTGCCTCTATTTTCTTAAATTATCAACTGATTTCTCCGATTCCAGAATTTCTGAATTCAGTGTTTCAAGACAGATCTATTGGTACCCATTTAAAATTATTTTTTCATTAGCGAATTATTCATTCTGAAATTTTATAAAAACCGGTTTCCGGTCGGCAATTTCAACTTGCGATAAAATCACCTTTTCTCAATATTGTTTTAATATATTAAACCAATCTATGCACCCTTAGTGAGCAATATGTATCTTAGTTCTTCATTGATTAACACTCAATAGTGAGCGAAATTGTTAATTATAATTGATAATTTTTTAAAGTTTGAATTTATTTGGTTTTGGTGAAAACGCTAATTTAGAATGAATTTTATTCTATGGTGTCAGACATTTATTTAATTCCTGTTTAATATCCCTTCAAATTGAAGGATTAAAACCAGAAGTTGTCACAGTGGATATTGATATCAAGCGTTGAAGATTAGCGCTATTTCAAGCAAAAGTTCAAACTTCAGATTTATTTTTAGGCTTGGATCTTGAGATGGCCGTAGCATACTGGAACATTGTTCTTATAGACAGGAATTCATTTTATATATTCACACACAATAAATCAATACATCGATAGTTTTTAATTCGGTCTATTATATTATGAATCAATCCATAGATAGTTTTTAATTCAGTCTATTTTATTATGAATCAATCCATCGATAAGTTTTTAATTATTTATTATTTTATTAATCAATCAATCAGTTTTTAAGTTTTTATTAGTTTGTTAATCAATCGATTACTTTTAAATGAAACTATTATATTATCAATCAATCCATCGACTAGTTTTTAAATATTTACTACTTTATTAATCAATCGATAATTTTTGAAACATTTATTATTTTGTTAATCAATCCATCAGTTAATGAAATCTATCTATTCTATTATTAATCAATCAATCAATCGATAAGCTTTTAAAATCTCTATTATTTTATTAATTAACAATCAATCAGCTTTTTAAAACAATGTACTATATTATTTATTAAAAATAATTTAACAGTTTTTTAAATCAATGTAATATGTTATTAATATTAGAAATACGT
The DNA here is from genome assembly GCF_000591075.1 of Eurytemora carolleeae. Lineage (NCBI taxonomy): Eukaryota > Metazoa > Arthropoda > Copepoda > Calanoida > Temoridae > Eurytemora > Eurytemora carolleeae. Next base: position 207,601 of record NW_019396693.1, on the reverse strand, counting down.
CTATTAAATTATAAAACCAATAAATCAATCAATGATCAAAAAAAGATCATTTTAAACAATCAATCAATAAAAAGTTGATGAAATCAATCAATCATTTGCGAAATAATTTGTCATTTAGCTTTGAGATCAAACTATTAATTAATCTTGAAATCAATTAATGTTTATTTTTTATACATTCCTAAAGCTATAAATTGAATAAAAGATTCAAATTTTTGAAACTGTGGAACAAGTTTTTAAAGGAACATCATAACAGATCCATTCCAAAGGTAAAAAATAAAATTAGGATTACATGGGGCCGTTTTGAATAGTTCATGCACTTGTTAGTTAAGCATCTTATAAATAAAATACCCCAGAGGCCGAATTTGAAGTATTTGATCCGCGGCTTAAAAAGCCGCGGCTCAAATATGGTCGGTTTCACTTAAAATTGTATTCAATTTTTCGAGATTAAAGCCGGCGCTCAATTAAAACCGGTTTTTGGGGGTTTTGAGACGCAGCCTAAATTCATTAAATTCGGACACAGGTTACATTGTAATTAGTTAACTGCATGGTTTGCTGCATCTTTTTAACCCTTTTCCCTTCTTGATTTTACATTTCAAAGTTGTAGATCAAAAACTTCTTATTAAATGAAGAAGTTTTATGCTTTCACGGTAGCGGTTGGGGGGTAAGCCTTTGGTACACTCAGCTGGTCACGGGAGGGGGTTCCTCTATCGATAGGGACAGGGTCCTCTTTATGCTCCTTAAGCTTTGTTCTTGCGGGAAAAAGAACCATTCCGACGGCGGAAGTAAAAATTTCGTATTTCGGATTTTTCATCATAAATTTTAAAGAGACCGTCATGGTAAGTTTTTTATGCTTCTTTTTAGAAGTCCGTGCCCGATTCACAACGGCACAATGATCATGGTGAATAAATGGGAAGATGGTATCAAGCTTGAAAGTGTTAAAATATTTACCATCGTCAAGGAGCATGGAATATAAGGGAGATGGAATCAACCCGGCCCCCCCTACCTTATGATTATACTTTGCAGACGGGGTACTCCATTTAAAAAGAGTTTTTAAACGGTCATCTTTTCAATTTTTACTAGGTTTTTTACTATTTCGTATTAAATAAACCAATTTTTGATAATATACAAAAATTCGCTTATATTGCTGATAATTTTGCATCACAAAAAATGTATTTGTTAGCGTTATTCAGCCTAATTTGTTTACTGTTAAAAGCATACAATAACCTATTCTGAAGTCATATACGCAGTATTTGTACATCAGACATATATTTCTTATTCAAAAGGAGCACTCCTTCTGTAAAGCATGTATATTGAATAATCATATGGTAGGGCAGGCCGAGTCGATGTCAGCTCCCTTAAATTCCATGCTCCTTGACCATAGTCCATCAAGCTTGAAAAGTGTCTATTAAAATAATTTTTGACAATTAAAAAAAAAAAAATTACAATTCTTTTCTTGAATATAAATGAATGAGTACAAAATTATTTAAAAAAAGGTTCAGTATTTTATTTAAAACTAGGCTTCAAGGGCGCTTGGCGCTACTCTTTAAATTTTAACTCGAATTTTTCTCATATTTCATTTTTTTGTGGAATTTTAAACAGCAAATTTTTTAATTCTTAACATTCAGAAACCATTCCTGGTATCATGTGAGGTCCCACAAAAAATTTGGAATCGATCTGTTCAGCTGTTTTGACAGTTATCTGTTGCAAACAAACAAACAAACAGACAAATATATTTATTTAATACTTTCCACTTGTAAAAATACTGGGGTTGTCCTAAAGCTTAAATAGTGTTTAATTCTCTCAATTTCCTTTAAGTTTCTGTAGAAAAAAAATACGAATGACACTAAATAGATAAACCTCAATTAAAAATAACCAATTTTTTTACAGAGAAATCATTGATATCTTTTTTATTCTGTATCAGACAAAAGGTATCGTTTTGAATCGGTCATTCCATTAAATAATTATGGGGCCAATTGAATTTACGTTTACCATTCCTTTTACTTGTTTTATTCTAGGCTACTTGGACCCTACTCTTGGACTTCCTTTTACTAGTTTTATTCTATGATACATGGAACCTACTCTTGGACTTCCTTTTACTAGTTTTATTCTATGATACATGGAACCTACTTTTGGACTTTCTTTTACTAGTTTTATTCTAGGATACTTGGAACCTTTTACTAGTTTTATTCTATGATACATGGAACCTACTCTTGGACTTCCTTTTACTAGTTTTATTCTATGATACATGGAACCTACTCTTGGACTTTCTTTTACTAGTTTTATTCTAGGATACTTGGAACCTACTCTTGGACTTCCTTTTACTAGTTTTATTCTAGAATACTTGGAACCTACTCTTGGACTTCCTTTTACTAGTTTTATTCTAGGCTACTTGGAACCTACTCTTGGACTTCCTTTTACAAGTTTTATTCTAGGATACTTTGAACCTACTCTTGGACTTCCTTTTACTTGTTTTATTCTAGGCTACTTGGAACCTACTCTTGGACTTCCTTTTACTTGTTTTATTCTAGGCTTCTTGGAACCAACTCTTGGACTTCCTTTTACTTGTTTTATTCTAGGATACTTGGAACCTACTCTTGGACTTCCTTTTACTAGGTTATTCTAGGATACATGGAACCTACTCTTGGACTTCCTTTTACTAGTTGTATTCTAGGATACTTGGAACCTACTCTTGAACTTCCTTTTACTAGTTTTATTCTAGGATACTTGGAACCTACTTTTGGACTTTTACTAGTTTTATTCTAGGATACTTGGAACCTACTCTTGGACTTCCTTTTACTAGTTTTATTCTAGGATACTTGGAACCTAATCTTGGACTTTTACTAGTTTTATTCTAGGATACTTGGAACCTACTCTTGGACTTTTACTAGTTTTATTCTAGGATACTTGGAACCTACTCTTAGACTTCGCCACCACCGTCAACGAGGACCTAGAGAATTATGACGAAGAGGGAGCCTGGCCCGTTCTCATCGACGACTTCGTCGAATATGCCAAACCGATTGTGCGAGGCAAATAGTCGGCCAGACCGGCCATTCTGTGATGTTTAAGTTTGTTAGGATATAAAAGACTATCGCTGCTCATTGTCCCACTATTAAAAGTACTATTTTCTTCAATTTTCTACTTACTATGAAAGGGATTGTTCAACTATTTGAAAATTATTAATTTTGTGGTGACTATCTCAGTCTGTTGGGATCTCTGAGAAGAGATTTTAGTTAAATGCTGGAATGAATTTCGAACCACATTACAATGCCTAGCATAGTAGTATAAACATAGGGCCGGGTGCATAATGTAAAAAAAAATTCATCCTTTTTAACGTTTCCCAAAAAAATTCATCGATTTCACCTTAAAACCATTTCTTATCCCCAATTCCGCATAAAAAACCTTTAGAAAAGTGCTCGACCCGTGCAAACATACTTTACTTCAAAAATTATTTTCAAAAATGGTTGGGGCGTTAGGCATCATTTACCAGACAAAACACGTTGGTTTACACCGAACCAATTTTGCCCCTGAAAATCATACTTTTGTGGGTAGAGACTGACTTTTCGCTATCTTCCTATTTCTGAAAACAGATGAACAATTCCTTTTCACTAGTTACTCTTTTCTCTAAATCATTCTCCTAATTTATAATAGTGAATTTATAACCGCTAAAAATTAGTTTAAAGAGGACACCGCAATAGAATTCACACTTGTCTTTGGATTATCCTAAATTAACACCCCCTTTGTTGCTTTTGAAAACCACTTCCGGTGCCGTTTCTTACCCAAAATAGTAAAATATCCAAAGAAGAGATTTTTCCTGAACTCTGCGTTACTAAACATTTTAAGTATGTAAATTGTTAATTCCCCAGTTATGAATAAACGGGAAATCCCGGTCTAATATTCCGCGGGAAAATCCAAGACTCCCCCGTGTTCTCCCTTTTTGCGAATTTCCTTGACAATATTTTCAGATAAAATGGCGGGAATTGGACGATCATGTGTTTTCCGAGCTCTTTCAGTTGATTTCAGAATTTTTGCAACACCAAGGAAAATAATTATCTACTCTTTTCATGGTATTTCTTGCTAACGGAACTTCAATTGATTCAAGTGTGGCTTACGTTATTGTCCAACATGGGGGTTGGGATTTTTAATTTTTACCCCCCCCCCCCGGCCTATGGAATTTTACATGGGGTTTTGGTTATTTGTTTATTATGTCCAGGTCGCAGGTGCACACTGCACAGTGTTGCGCTGTGCCCTGAAGGCAATCTTGGGGTTCCCATACTGATTTTAACTTGATTTGGATTTGATTATCTCAAATATGTGACAGACTCTGTCAGGGATGGGAGCGTAAACTGTGCACGGTGCCCACTTTTTAAATTTCTGTGGAAGAAATTAACAAAATGTTAATTAATTTTTTGGTTTAGTTGCGCAACAGGGAAATTTTTATAAATCCTTTGTTTAAAATCAAATTGAAGGGATTGATTGTTGCCCCCTCTTAAATTCCAGCGGATAGGCCCCTCCTCCCTCTCCCCCTCTAGCTAAGCCACCATTGAATACGTTTGAAAATAACATTATTTTTTTTTATGATTTTTGAAAACAACAATGATATTCTTTGCGGTGGTTAGTCCCAGATTTTTGGATTTTAAAATTAAGATAATTTTGTAGAAGTTACGAGAGAGCTATTCACACTTTTATTCCTCAAAAGGCAGATCAATCAGTTTCATGATCTTAAACTAAACCCCTTGTATAATTATTGGAGTGGGAGTGAAATAAATATAGATTTGTTTTAAAGTTTGTTTTTAAGTATTGTCAGTTAATTGAAATTTGTAATAGTGCCAGACATGAACGTCTCTGTTTTCATATTTGTCATTTTGAGAACAATTCAAATTGGAAAATAGGGCTTGCAAAAAACAGGGTTGTATATTTTCTAGAAAAATCATTTTTAACCAAAAATTATGTGATTTTATTTAAAGGTTTTTATTCGCTGAATTGGATAAATAAATGAATTTTGGCGGGAAACGTATCGAGAAAAAAAGAAGAAAAAAACGTGCCTAGCTATTGATGTCCGTATACAATGATCGCAAAAAAATTGGCTCTTTTTTTATATTTTTATTGTATTTCTGTTTAAAATTACAAATTTAAAATTTTTAATTCTAAACGTTTGCTTTTTACACCATGCAAAGTTTTGACCCAGATAGAAAATGTATGCAAAAAAAATACGTTCTTTCATAAACTATCTTTTTTGGTTCATTACTCCCTGATATTTTCGTTTAAAATTAAAATATTGCAAAATTTCACAAAATAAACCTATACAAAATACAATTTTGAAATGTTGGAACCGTTTACACTATTTTGAAAAGTCCGATAGCCCTAAAAGATAAAAAAAAACCGGACCAAGTTATTTGCCATCACTAAACATACATAACTTATTTAAACTAAATCTGGTTGGATTAGGACGGAATAATGATAAAAATATCTCCTCATAGCATTCAAACTACCTCAATTACAGCACAGGTAGATCAGTTGCTCTAAAAAATAAAATTAACTAAAAATTGTAAACTTGTTTTTTATTTCTTCTTTTTTCTTTGACAATTCGATCTACCAGAATTCAGATTGCAAATATTAGAATATATAAAAATAGAATTTACAGCGAATGTTAACTACGATCTAGGTGCCCCTAACACCTTTCACATTGAAAAAATATGTTTATCATACATATTTCATCTATAAAAATCATAAGAATAAATTAATAAAAAAAAGATTGATAAAATAAATTTGAAATTTGACGTTTTTTTGTCAGTAATTTATACGCTCCATAAGGTAGACTACATTTTGGAAATTATAATTTTTTTTTACTTTCGACGACAGGTCATTCTGAATGGGTGGTTCTGCCTTGATTCAGTAGGATGCTCGTTAATTATTTATTGTTATTATTGTTTATAAAAATAAACTAATATTCAGAGTGACTGGGACACAATAAATTGTAAAATGATTTTATCCTTGTTAACATTTTGGCGTTGGGTAATGAGCGTCCCATATCATGTTAGATTATCTCCAAGCTTTAACGCCTAGTAATCTCTGCAAAAAAAACTTAAATAAAAACCTTTCACATTTCTTAAAATTTTTCATTGTTTTTAAATTTTCCGATTTTTTCCTAAAATCACAATTTTGAGCTATACACGATTTAATATGATGTGGGACACCCTGTACTTTCTCACGCGGCAACTTTCCAGGGATGTTTTCCCGAGTGACAACTTCCCAACTGTGGTATTTCCTGAGCGGCAACTTCCTAAGTCTGTCCTAGCCGCAGCGCTCGGCCACCTAGACCATCCTAGCAACAGCGGTCGGTCCTTATTGCAGCCTGCGGTGTATCAGAAGGCCTAACCTAACCTTGGAAAGTTTCCGCTAGGGAAGTTGCAACTTGGGAAAATTGCCAATTGTTACTTGGGGAAAAAAATGCCCAGGAAAAATACCGAACACAAAATTTTAATTTCCGTATTTATTTGCAGAGAAGGTTTCTGTTCTCCAGTAAATCGGAATCTCCGGAACAAGAGAAAAAGGAAGAAACAGAGGAAATAAAATCTTTATGTTTAAGAAAACAATTTAAATCCAAAACCATCGAAGATAGTGATTTAGTTCTCCGAACCAAATAGTAGGATTTCTACTTTGTAAAGATATGTAAATACGTTGGATTCGGAATTATGTTAAAAGTTGGTTCCACGGCATCTGACCTTATATCAATATTTTTATTAATTATGAAAAAAAAACTAACTTGCCTGAAAATAATTTTGTATTTTTTGGTTCTCTTGTGTTCAACAGCAATTTTTTGTAAGTTTCAGGTTTTCTTTCAATTAAAGTTTATAATACAAGAAAAATTCACTTTTTCTCCTAAAAAAATTTCATGACTTTTTTTCTAATTACTAGAGAACAAAATAGCGCCTACTGTATAGATTGTAAAATTCTAAAAATTCTAAGGGATTTTCTCAAATTTCTAAGTGTTGTCCAAATAGTTTTTTTATTACAAAGAAATGAAATGTTATCATAACAATAGCAGGATATAGTGTTCAAATATCACACAAATCTAGATTTTTGAAGTTTTTAAATAAAGATGTTATGTTCGAGTTACAGGAGGTCCCTGAGGGTGAGTTGAGGCTGTTGGAAAAGATTGCTGAGTTGGAGGACAAAAATGCCGACCTCCTGGATAAATACAGGCGCAGCCTCGCAGACTTTGAGAACCTCAGAAATAGGAATAGAGTCCATTCTTTCTAACAAAAACATTTTTGTTTTGCAATCTTATTAATCACCGTTGTTCTCAATAATTTCTTTAATATGAAAATATTTAATATTCGTTTTTTTTTTAAGAAAAACTTTTATTTTAATTTTATCCAACTGCAGAGGTATCTGATGTACACAATAAAATTTATTTTTATGTATGTCTTCATGATGAAAAAGTTTCTCCTTCAAAGTTCGATTTTTCAAATTTCATATGATTTTTAACAATTTTTTATAAAAGAAATGCTCTAAGAAATTAGAATTAACCAATTTGTAAAACATTTTTAAATATAACTATTCATTTGTGTAATTAGCCTAAGTGTCCAAACCCCCCTTATGGTGACCAGTGACCACACTGTGTGGGGGTTGAGGGTGTAATTCTTATTAATGTCCCCCCCCCATCTGCAATTTTGAAATCTGCTTGAAATGAGCTGAGTGGATCTATTAGAATGAATAAACAAGTCGCTGATGCGAAACTGTTTGGAATTCAGTCTTTTTGCAAGGTAATGTTTTCAATTCCTTTCTAACGTTTGAGAGCAGAATGAGCCAAGTTCTTGTCTAGATCTCGTCAAGTTTGAACTCTATCTCCACTATGGGGGGGGGGGATACAAAAAGCGTTCTATAGGACAAACCCAACCTACGAACATCAAAACCTATTTGATAAGTTGTATGGAAAGTCGCGAAAATGGCAGTTTCTCCTCTAATTCTTAACAACTTTAAGGGAAAGATTAAATTAATCCCCCCTCCCCTCTTCTTAAAGTATTTTTTCTTTCAAGAATGCCTTCGATTTGCACCAAAAATATTAAATTATAAAACTTTCACTAATGAACAAATAGATCATTTTTTTTAGGTTTAAAGTCCAAACCAACCAAGTAGAGGGGACCCCCCCTACCATATGATTAATATACATGCTTTGCAGACGAGGTACTTCATTTAAAAAGAGTTTTTATAAGGTCTTCTTTTCAATGTTTTAATAGGTTTTTTACTATTTGATGAGAGCTTAACCCTGACTCCCATGGGATGATGGTTAACCATTTTGTTTATTTATTTATTTATATTAGATAAAACTAAGTTTTTCAAAAATTCGCTTATATTGCTGATAATTTTGCATCACAAAAAATGTATTTTTAGCGTTATTTAGCCTAATTTGTTCACTGTTCAGTGTTCAATAACTATTCTGAAGACATGTACGCGGTATTTGTACATCAGACATATATTTCTTATTCAAATGGAGTACCCCTTCTGCAAAGCATGTATATTGTATAATCATATGGTAGGGCGGGTCGAGTCGAATTTATATTCCATGCTCCTTGACCATAGTCCATCAAGCTTGAGAAGTGTTTTTTTAAGTAATTTTTAACAATTTTTTGTTAGCAATTTTCTTGAATATAAATGAATGAGTACAAAATTATTTTTAAAAAGTTTCAGTATTTTATTTGATACTAGGCATCCAGGGAGCTTGGCGCTCCGCTTAAATTTTATCTTTATTTTTTCTCTTATTTCGATTTTATTCGCGGAATTTGAAACAGCAAATTTTTCTAATTCTTATCATTCATTAACCTACCCTAGTATAATGTGAGGTCCCACAAAAAATTCGGACTCGATCTGTTTTGGTGTTTTGACATTTATCTGTTTCAAACAAACAAACAAACAAACAGAGAAAAGTATTTTTTATTACTTTTCACTTGTAAAAATACTAGGGTTGTCCTAAAGCTTAAATAGTGTTTAATTCTCTCAATTTCCTTTAAGTGGGGGGGGAATACATAATTTAAAAGGAATACTTATAAGTAAGTATTTCTATTATATTTTATTTATTTTTTTAGGACCTCCTGGACGTTGCAGATGTTTTAGCTTTAGCAGTTGATTCAGTTCCTCAGGAAGCATTAAAGGTTCCGGACCTTTCTTTCAATTACAAAGAATCCAGATCCTTCTTGTAAAAACAATGGAGATCCGGATCCTTCTTTTTTCAGCAATGGATCCGGATCTTGCTTATGAAAGCAAAGGATGCAGATCCTGCTTATAAAAATGAAGGATCCGGATCCTACTTGTTTCAGCAATGGATCCAGATTTTGATTATGAAAGCAAAGGATAAAGATCCTGCTTATTAAAATTAAGGATCCGGATCCTGCTTGTAAATATTTCGCTAAGTTTTACTGTAAGTACCTGGGAAATATCTTACTTTTTTCTGTTAAAACAATGAATCCGGATCCTGCTTGTATAAAGAAAGGATCCGGTTCTCGCGTTTAAAAAAAAAATCCGGATCCTGGTTGTAAAACAAAAGGAGCCTGTTCCTTCTTGGATTCGGATCCTTCTTGAATGGATCCGAATGCTGCTAACTAAATCAAAGGATCCGGATCCTGCTTGTAAATATCTTGTCAAGTTTCTGTAACTTCAGAAAATATCCGATTTTTTTCTTCTTTCATCGCTAATTTGTATCCCCATTTAGAAATAAGTGAGACTTTTTCAACCTCTCGATTTTTATTATCAGAGTCTAAAACTAAAGAACGAAAAGTTTTGACTTAAATTCTTAGTTCATGGTTAAATGCCACTTCTGACTTAATTTAAACCTGAACTTTAACCGTGAGGTTAAATATTTAACCCTGTGGTTTAATATTTAACTCGCCGAAATCGACGAGTTAAATTAAAATTTAAACACAGGGTTAAAATCTTGAAATCCCGCAATCCCTATTTTTCTATACGTTCAGCGGTAAGCGGCATTCAACTAATTACGATATATTTAAAAGTCAAAACCTTGATTTAATGAATTTCACGTTTTAGATTAATTAATGTTTGCACGTAAACCCAAAATACTGTGTAACTGGAAATATGTTTTGTTTTCCGTCACATAAATTTTAGAATTTAAAAACAGGTGATTACCGAATACCGATACCTACGTAAAAATTCTCCGCAAATCCTTTTATCTGATTGGTTCAGATTTTTCCCGGGAAATTCAAATTTAAAATTGAGAAAGTTTAATATTTAAGTAGCTATTCATTATTTTACAGAACTTTTAACCTCGAACTTTAAATTCGAGCATTCTTTAGTTTTGGACTCAGATTTTGTAGTTTGATAATTAATATTTTGGTGCAAATATGATGTGACAGAAATATGAAGTTAAAGATTCATATGTTTTTATTTTCTGGATTTTCAACACGGATTAAAGAACCTCCATAAATAAGCCACTCAGAATTTTTTAAAAATCATAAAGATGTTTAAAAAAGGCTGAGATATGCTTTTAAAAAGTTGAAGAATTAAAAAAACACCCTGTATATTGGGGAGTCTGTATATTTCTGTCGGATTTTTAACAGAATTCCCCTCTAACATCTCATATCATATTTGTAAAATATTTACTAACTTTAGCCATAACCCCTCCCCCCCACACATTCCTTTCACTTATTCCACCTTTCTCAACGTAGAAAACTTTATAAATTAAAAATTGTTAAGATCTTGATGATTAATCTTCTATATATTTTACACCTTGAATGTTAATCACAATCAAGGTTGTATAAAATGTATGTAAATGTCGTCATTTTTGCAAATCCCATATAACGTCACTGATACTTGTTACTTAACTATCAATCATCACATTTAACAAATATTGATTGTGCTAACAAGTTTGAAGCTTGAAAAATGAAATTCCAATTCAAGTTTTCAATTTTTAAGTTCGTTAATATTTAGTGAGCCGCAGAATTTATTTTTCTTCAAAATAAGCAGTGACGTCATATGAGGATGTAGATTGTCCATTGCTATAAAGGTCGTCTTTACCTTCATTGGACTGCATCCAGAGTATCTAACCTTATTAAAGAACCTTGATCACAACTCAGTTGAATTTTAGGAGCAGCAGCAGTTGAAGGAACTTCATGTTGGTCTCCAGCTCACTCAATCAGAGCTGATGAAGGTACCAGTTGTTTATCCATATTTTAAATAGACTGTCTTGCAGTAATTTTATCTTTCAAATATTAATTCTTTTAGTTCTTTACATGATACAGAAAATATGACGATTAGTTTTGCAAATATTTCCTATTTTCAATTATTTATTTACAAATTTTTAATGTTTGTACTTTTGTACTATTGAATTTTAATGTCGTTTTTGCATTTTATCAGTGTTTTGGATCCGTATCATTTTGATGCGGATCCGGATCCGCGGATCCGCATCCGTGATGATGGATCCGGATCCTGACTCTGATACGGATCCGGATCCGGATCCGAGGTAACTTTTGATTCTGTGAATCGGATTTTCCCTATTAATGTTATGCAAGGTTATTTATATGATTTACGAACCATTTTGATTTATTTATTCCATGGTTTTGGTTAATTTTTGGCGCTACCCGGATCCATATCAACGTTTCCTGATACGGATCCGGATCCGACCAAATGATACGGATCCGATCGGATCCGGATCCGAAACGCTGCATTTTATTAACAAGCATTCTATTTAAAGGGACTTTAAGCTTAAATCTTGAGTGACCCCCCTCCATGCAAATATAGTAATTACCCTTGTAACCTTATTCTGACCAAAAATGTGGAAAATAACGTCGCTTTTTTATGAATAATATCTTTGTTGTTTCTTATAGTCAAGAAATGCGCATTTTAAATGTGAAAACAAATAAAAAAATAGATGGTTACTTCATATTTGATCAGACAAAACTTTCAAGGGTAACTGTATGAATCGGGCATTGACATCGTTGGATAGAATACGCTTACAGTTCCTTTAAAGAAGATTTTTGCATTGTTTATTTTGGTTATTTTGCTGGAAAGTTGGGAGTAGCTTTGCATTAAACTTGACAAATTTATTGGAGACCATTACTGTGTACACTGTACACTTTACACTGTCCTGTACATAGATAATATACATTACTGTATTGTTTCAGGTATTTGAACGACATGGATTGGTTCGTGATAATCCTCTAGGAGAGAAGTTTGATCCTAACAAGCATAATGCATTATTCCAGGTAACCCCCCCCCCCGCTCCCTCACTCCCTCCCCCACAAACATATTTTATCTAAGATTCATAATTAGAGAACTACGGATATTTAATCGTTGGTTTTTTTACTGAAGAAAGTTTTCTAAGAATTTTGTAACCTCCGGGCACTTTTGAAAAAAAAAGTTATTTTGCGTATTACAAAATTAAAAGTTAAAATGACAAAAAATACAGCATCGGCAAGTGTTTTTGAACAATGGTTTTACAGCCTAAAATTGTGTTAAAATGGTTTAAACATAATGGAGAAGAATATTGCAGGGGTAAAAAAACGTTGAACGACATGAGAAACCATTTTTTGTCTTTAAACTTTGTTCCAGAATATTAGCACCAGCACGGTTTTTACACATAAACTTTAACTTTCTTTGAAACACAGTTGCAGCCATAAGACTACACTTCATACTTAACACTTTTATATTTACCAATTTAAACATAATATCTTTGTACAGAGCGTCTCATATCATATTGGATTATCTCCAAGCTTTAACGCTTAACTACACTTTATACTTTTTAATATTTACTAATTTAAACATAATTTCTTTGTACAGAGCGTCTCATATCATATTGGATTATCTCCAAGCTTTAACGCTAAACTACACTTCATACTTAACACTTTTATATTTACCAATTTAAACATAATATCTTAGTACAGAGCGTCTCATATCATATTGGATTATCTCCAAGCTTTAACGCTAAACTACACTTTATACTTTTTAATATTTACTAATTTAAACATAATTTCTTTGTACAGAGCGTCTCATATCATATTGTATTATCTCCAAGCTTTAACGCTTAACTACACTTTATACTTTACACTCTTTTATTTACTAATTTAAACATAATATCTTAGTACAGAGCGTCTCATATCATATTTGATTATCTCCAAGCTTTAACGCTAACATACTTATGTTTTTTTTGCATACAAATGTTGATACTACCCTTATAAATAAAATTTTTCAAAATTATTACATTAAAAAAAATTCAGTTTTGTGCCAAAAATCCATTTTGAAGCTCTGATCCACTTTAATGTGGAACAAACTCTAAACTTGTATTCTTTTACATAGCACATAATTGTTTATTCTACATTGTCATGTACTTAAATTGTACATAAAATATTTTCAGGTTGTAGACACTGAAAAGGAGGTGAATACAATCGTAAATGTACAGAAGATTGGATATATTCTGCAGGGAAGGCCAATCAGGTAATTTTTACAGAAACAATAAAATACAATAAAAACAGCGATATACACAAGTATGTTTTCTCTGATAACCCATTTCCCCACTCTTGGAAATCCTACTTCCCCCCATAGGTATGATTGTGTCAAAAAAATAGGGTTTTGTTCTCTAAATTGGGGGGGGGNGGCTGATTTTTCGGAAAAAGTAATTAAAAAATCTTTCATTTTGATGTCCATTTTCCCCCCCAAGCATCAATTATCATTCCCTCCGTTTTTCTTCAAAAATACATACTATTGTAAAAGATTTAACTATTCAATGGATAATTTTTTTTTATATCGATATTCACACAATTCTAAGCTATAATTAATAATTATTAGGGTGTCTCAAAAAACTTTTTATCTGGGCACTCTCTGTTTCAAATGAATGTCTTGTTGTTTTAGACCGGCTGGAGTTGGCGTGTCGAGAAAGTAGTTATCACGTGACCTGTGCTTCAACGGGATTGGCCATTTTGTTTTTGAACAGATTTCGCAGATTTATTTGGAACCTTGGAGATAGAGTAGTTATCCTCTACAACTAATTTATCTGCGAAATATCAGAAAAATTTATTTTTTATGAAGATTGGTAAACTGAACTTAATCTTTGTGTTTATAATTTGTAAACATTAATAATTTTTGCAAATAAACATATTAATGTGAGTTTTCATTTATAATTTATAATTTATAATTTTCAAATTTTTTTTTGATAATCTGTTGAGGGATTTTAAACAACAATATACTTTGGAAAAACACTTTGATATGAACACTGAACATAATCGAATAAATTATTTTGGGACCATTTGTCGAGGTCAAAGAAGTACATTTTAGTATATTTCCCAAGCGGTCACATTCACAAGGACCCGTTTAAAAAATTCCCTTTTCCCATAATTGATTAAGGTGAACTTTTGTATGTTTTTTACATATTATTACGTCATGTATAAAAAGGTAATGTTGATCCGCTCTACTGCCCATCCGCTGTACTGCACATCCGACCTATTGCAAGGCAACATCTGACCTACAGCAGTTATTTCACGCCTATATTATGTAGTGCACTTGGGTAGGGTAGGTCGGACGGGCACTCTTTTGTAGGTCGGATGGGCATTTTTCGTAGGTCGGATGGGCATTTCTCATAGGTCGGATGGGCATTTTTCGTAGGGAGGGGTAAGATTATGCCCCTCCCTGGCCTTCAAATTATTCTTTTTTTGTAAAGTGAGTAATGTAGAAAGTATAATGTAAACAGCTCTGCATAGTTCTGTCTTACTCTCTGAAGTCTTGAGAAGTCTCGCTGAAGATAATCTTTAGTCCTCCGGGCTCCGACTTTTTTATTTTCACCCCCTGGCAGCCCGACCTTTTAGTATCTTAACGCCAATCATGAAATGCAGTCATTAAATGAGCGAATTGGATCTAAGATTCGGCTAAAATGAACTCTGCCTAGATTCTCAGTTTATGTTGACCAAACAAATCTGAAAATAATTTGAAACACCGCTTGCCGCAAAACACATTTGGGTGGCGGTGATTACTCGTTGAGGAACTCTGCACTCCCCACTCACCCGCCCTACAGAGAATAAAAATGTTAAGCGTTGAGACAGTTGAGGTCGCAAGAAGATTTAACCCCTCTTTGTATTCTGTGACCTCTAACAATGTACACATTGACCCCATAAATTACAGGTTCTTGAAATACAGGGATAATTTATTTCACATTTTTTGTTGTTGTTTATTTTTTATAATTTATTTACAAAAAATATATAAGAAAAATTGAAATTGTTTCAAAATTCAATTTTTTTATAAGCGGTAAATATACGACCTATTACCGCTTAGTATACTATAGTGAACACATGTACTCATTCCGATTTAAAAATTCGACAATTATTTGAAAACTCAACTCAGTTGCCAGTTGGTGTTTTTAGTTAAATTGTTATTACCTTAAAACGAAATCTTAATAATTCTTGTGAGTTGATTATTTCACCATTTGGTCATTTCGTGATAAGGAGTTGAAGGAGTTGAAGGTCGGTCTGCATTTTGTCTCAGTAAAAGTAAGTTAATTAATTTTAACTAAGGTATAGTGCAGTGCTAAATTAATTAAATTAAATAAATTATCAAAATTTGAAAATTTTTCTCTTCTTCAAACATTGACCTAGATGTATTCTACACATTGAAGGAGGTGAGGGGGGCACAGTGGGGTTTTTTAGGGGGGGGGGGGGGGTCGCTGGGTTTTGTCGCAATTTTCATTTTAAAACGCATATGCCTTGCATTTCGTGCTGAGAAGGACAAATTGAATGTATTCTGACAATCTTTTCATTGTATCAATTGTAGCTGAATTGATTTATGATGATTTCAATTTATTATTACTTTTACCTTTCATTTATTCTTCCATGAATGGATCCTGAAATTCTGGGCAGTTACTTAAGGAAGTTACGTGTACTGGGCGCGTTGAATTACAAGAAAGAGAGAGATTAGTATATATTTTAAGGTTAGGAGAGAGGTTAAAAGAGGTAAAGAGCAATCTCAACCAAACTTGGAATAAATAATTGTCACATAAGGTATTCCGATGAAAATATTATCATCGTCAGTCCTGTCTCAGGGTTAGGTTAGGTTAAGACACTTTCTGGGCCTAGCGCCGTGGTTAAAACAGGCTAAGGGGCCGAGCGCCGTGGTTAGAACAGGCTCTCTCTCTGTCTTGTAATTCAATGCGGCATGTGCACGTAACTTCCTTGGGCTTCTGCCGAAGATCTGCAATATTGCGTAGATTCATGAGGTCATAGTCTACATGGGTTACACGGGAGACGTAATGATCGCGAAAAAATTTATACTTCACAGCTTTTTTTTCAAGAAATAACAACGGATTTTGGATAATCTAGATATATAAATAGATTCAACTACCATATAATAAAAGAAGGGGCGTCGTAAACGTGCCCAGGTATTAGTTTTGTCTCTTGATTCGTGTATAAAATACCTGTTTTAAGAGTTTCACGAAAATGTTCAGTTTTCCGTCGAATTTAATAACTTCAACGGGACATCACTACGACTTAGACATTTCTCTTAACAATAGTTTCTTAAGCGGCCGATCGCCTTAATTGACTTGAATAAGAGGTTTATGGTGTAAACTCCTTATTGCTGACCCACTGCTATCCCACTGTGGGGGGGGGGGCGTAACCTCCTTATTTTCGAACCCTGAATTTTAATAGAGAATATCGGTTAGCAATGTCACTCTGCCCCTAAGAGCGTTCTTTTTCACTCTTTGCACCTCCCCCACTAGACTAAAATTATGCATGACCTTTCTTGATAAAATTTAGAAAGGGACTAGAAACGTAAGTGAAAGTGATCTATACACAGATCAGATGGATCCTTATAATTTCCAGAAAGACATGTACGTTTTAAACATTTACCCCTTACATCTTTATCTACTCAAGGATTTCACTGAGATATCTTTTTTTTCTAGCTGACAATTGAGTTATACTCAGAATTAAATAACACGTAAAATAACAATTAAATAAACAGTTCAAAGTTCATTGTACACCAAATAGATTGTCAAGTACAATAGATGGCAACGTAGACTTTGTACACTCTCAGTACAGCTGTATTCTTACGTCACAAGTGTCAACTTAGTTTTTGTGTCCGACAAAATTATTAATAATATTGATAACTTTAGAATAAAAGTGCTTATCTTACAATAAAAAATTGTAATTTTATATATTCTCTATTTTCTTGGAAAACCTGTCAACTAATGTAAGAAAATTTCGTATTTCTTGTTATATTTGACACTTGTGACGTTGTGTATAATTGGTCCATTTCTCTGTTGCCACCTAATGTACTTTAATCTATTAGATTGTACAAATAGATTCAACCAAAGACCCTCAATTTATAATAATAATATATGTATTTGTATTTTAAAAGTTATTTAATCATGTGTTGAATAAATGGATCTTTTGTTGAAATGAACCTGAATTTGTGAATTAGTTACGCATCTCTTATGTATGAAAAATAGCCAATAATCGTTAATGAACATTTTCATATGTAGTCAATTAGGCAGTGAAAGGGGTAGGCAACTAAATATATCCAAAAAAACCTTAACTAATTTAAGTTGTTGTTTGTTTCATCATAAAGAGAAGAAATAATTTAGCATAAAAGTATGCATTTCTAACCTGATAACTCGTCATTTATTTGTGGGAATTTGGGTTAAAAAGTATGAATTATTAAATGGAAATGGAACTTCCGAGCAAGTAAAAAATGCCTTTATTCAATAGAGAAGACGACATTTTTTACAATTTTTATTAGACCAAACAAAGGGCGTAGAATTTGCGTAGATTTTCCGATGCATTATCTTTATACTAGGCTTTTTGGGCGATTCGCGCCCTTCTTCTATTTCAACTTTTGGCTAGCATCTTCTCTTTGTACAGTATAAAACAAAAACAAATAAAGTATTTTTTCGCGCAAATGATTTTACAAAAATAAAAACTTTTAAATACAAATTTTTGAAATTTTGATCATTCACAAGCCGTCCCTGGGGTTACGTGAGGTCCCACACAAAAATTGGGCCCGATCGGTTCAGCCGTTTTGACGTTTATTGGATACAAACAAACAGACAAACACCAAGACAGACAAGCCAAATTTATATATAGACTAGGCTATTAGGGCGCTTCGCGCCCATCTTCTATTTAAATTGTGAACATGTTCTTTTTGCATACATTTTAAAACAAAGAAGAAAAAAATTTCGCGGATTTAAAAAAAAATTCTCCGATTTTCAAGAATTTAAATTTTTTTCACAAAATAAAAAACCTTTAAAACACATTTTTTTAAATTTTTATCATTCGTAAACCTTCCCTGTGGTCACGTGATGTCCCACAAAAAATGTGGGCCCGATCGGTTCAGCCGTTTTGACGTTTATTGGATACAAACAAACAAACACCCAAACAGACAAACAGACAGACAAGCCAAATTTATATATAGATAGAGAGTCTTTGGATTTAACTCTGTCAACTACGGTTTGTCCAACAGCGAACATATTGTTTAGTATTACATCTAAAGTTAGATCTTTTGTTCTCGGGATCAACCAATTGATCTCCATCATACAAAGATCAATACCCCGTGGACGTCATAACTTGCAGGGACAACTTTAATTGAGTGATCAAGCATTGATTCTCAAATTTAATCGTGCCCACATTGGATATCGAGATCAAACGTTCAAAATTAACAATATCCACTCAAAAAGTTCCGAACTTTTAAATTTGATTTTGTCATGTTCAGCGGGTTTTAGTTTTTCTTTTGTATTAATCTAATACATTATTTACTTTTCATTTTAGATAAAGGAAATTTAAATTTTCGTCTAAAAGAATATTTTATAAATATGATAAATTTTAGGTATGAGGCTCTTATTTAAATATGGAAAGCATCGACATTTTTTAGTAAACTTCAAAATTAATGTTAATATAAGATCACAAGGAAAAAAAAATGCGATGATTTCTTTTTGATTTTAATGTCATATTTGATTGCTTCTATAAATCAAATTATCAAAACTTTTTTCGTTTTATGTTTTTTACAATTTATTAATATTTTCTGAACGCACTTTTGATAAAGTACGCCAAACTACTCGTATAGCTCTTACGTAGTAAAAATTACGTTTTTATATAAAGAAAAATCGGCAAAAATTACGCTAGCAAAACAGTTAACAAAAATGTCATATTTCCGATTTAAAATATAATAAAGAAACTGATACAGTAAGTTAATATTTAAACCAACATTTTAATTTATTAACTAAGAAATAGAATAAATAATGTTCCTCGTTGGAAAGAACTGAACTGTTTATTTCCCTGTTAACTACCCATACTTTCTCCCACCCGCCATTCATCTAAACAGCAATTCAGTAGTAATCTTAATTTTCTGCAGAACCTCCTCTATATGTCTCTTCCCCTTAGGGTTTCCAACGGAAGTAGATTTTACTTGAGTACAATGTGAGCTCTTTGATTCCGCGCAACGGAATTCCAATTGGAATCCCTACACTAAATTGATGCAAGTTTTTTATTAGATTATTTTAAATTTTTCGGAGTTTTTAAATGGTGAATCTGCTGAACCAAATGTTAAACTGTTTGTGTGGGACCTGGCTTGAAATGGGTAGTAACACTTGTGTAGGTTTAGGATGAGATTTTTCCTAGTTCTGCAATTCAAGTTTTTTATTCTAAAAATTTATTAATTTTTGAATATCTTCTGTATTCAAGTAGCAGTGAGCCGTCAGCTGTTACTTGTTAGTTTAAATGAATTGTTTGAATAATATCCATAAATTGTATAAATGCATCAGTTTAGAAGCACTGCAGTCTAAATTCATGAACTGTAAACTACAAGTTATAATTCGACAGGAAAATGATATTTAGAGGTTGCATTGGATGTAAGTAATGCAGATAAAAATCAAAGCTGTCTAAAATGAAGTAAATTGTAAATCTTACTTACGTTTAGTTCTTAGCATGATTTTTTCCGGCGGAAAATTTATCGGAGTTTCCGACTTCCGGCAGAAATTTCCGTGACGGAAAATAACGTTCTCCGGTACATCTCTTCCGGTGATTAAAATTTCCGCCGGGAAAAAATCTGGCGGAAAATTGGACACTCTAAGTCTAAAGACACTGTAAAATGTATAAATCAAAAGATAAAAAAGATATGGCCTTCGCAAAGATAATGTTGAATTCATTAAAAAAATAACTTGTTTTTTGTTGAAAAAACTTTGATCTGATTTTTGAGTATCATGATAATGTTTATTTTCATTACAAAATAGGAACCTAATAGGTTCCTGGTATAATTAATTCTATAAAATGTTAAAAACATTTTGATTAGTTTTTAAGCAATACTGCAGCATTATTAACATTACTTATCGCTTTAATACTTAATAAATTATAACCTTTTCTTAATTAACATCAAACTGAACGCTATTGTTTACTAAAAAGTAGAGTTTAATAGGTATATAATTTATATAGATATGGAAATAGCATACATTTCTTCATAAATCTTTTTTTGCAATTATTTTGATTTTTGTTTCACCATCGCTCACAAAGTGACATAAATTTCTGAAATATCTATAAGCTGTAAAAAATGATCAATTGTTAAAAAATTTGAATCTTTGAATAATAAATATAGTTTTCAGGATAAAACTCATAAATGTGGAATAAATATTTGTAGATAGAGTATTAAAATCTTGATTGCTTCTGGAGGAACACTTGCAGAGTCTCATGCTTCGTGAATCAACCTGAACAATAGTCATATAAAGATGTCCAGATCTTACAATGATCTACTATAGGTTAGACCAGAATCTCCTTATAATAAACAAATATGCAGTACGCTCCCGGTATAGTTCCTGGCCTACACAATTAGTTAAGGATTAGCGTACATCATCACTCTATAAACTTTAACCTCGTTGTTAAAAACGTCTTGTAGCCAAGAGCGTGTAGCGTCCATACAAATTCACGGAGTTTTAATTAATTTATTTTAATCGATATTTACATCATTTTTTTCAAATTTTTATAAAGAACTTGTATATTAAATTAAAAATAATTTTTAGACATAGTTCCAAGGTTCTTTTTGGACCCATTCCCTGATCTATAGAAACGTTAATAATATTTGCTTGATTACTTATTTCCTAAATAAATTAAGTAAATATAATATATTTCATGTACAAAATAATGATGCTTATATTTGATTATATGTATCAACTATCATGCAATAAAAAGGCATAATGTTATTGTATATATTTACCCGCATTATTTACATCAAGTTACAAAAAATATTTAACCCTATAAAGCTTGTGTGTTTGATCCCCCCCCCCCTAGTTGTCACCCATAGATCCATTTCATTTCGGAAACTTTTTGGCATTTGACAATAAGAGATCATTATACTGTAACTTGTGTCGGAAGGACTGACACACAAAAGTCTAGAACAGTCGATAACTTAAAAGATAAAAAAATCACTTTACATTTTCAAATAACATTTTACTAAAATTTTCCAAAGTGAACTGCTGTCATGTCAAAAAAAGCTTACTAATGCTCTTTCTTCTTTGCCTTTAAGACTGTAAAATCCAAGCCCTAAGCATTTTTAGGGTTAGATTTTTTTTTGCGCTACAAAAAAAACATTTTGATAATGAATGTCGATATTCTCTGATAATAAACTATTTTGAAGATTGATGAGCGGAATTACAAGACAATAGACTTTTGAATTCAATTCTTTGTAAAATATTCAAATATAAATTTATTTTTCTCGTAATATTACTAGATTAAGGGCCTGGGGTAGACATAAAATCGATGAAGTATTGGCAAACAGTTGTTTTCAAACAAGTTTCAGAACACAAGAGATAATTATCCTGCAGGTTGTGTTAAACTAGAGATAATTTTCCTACAGGTTGTGTTAAACTAGAGATAATTATCCCACAGGTTTTGTTAAATTAGGGATAATTATCATACAGATTGTGTTAAACTAGAGATAATTATCCTACAGGTTATGTTAAACTAGGAATAATTATCCTACAGGTTGTGTTAAACTAGGGATAATTATCCTATAGGTTATGTTAAACAAGGGATAATTATCCTATAGGTTATGTTAAACAAGGGATAATTATCCTACAGGTTGTGTTAAAACAGCATGTTTCAAAAAGATATTTCAGAAAACAGTTTGGTCTGAAACTCTAAAAGACACCTTCCAATTTAGTCTTATGAGACACACTGCGAACTGCGAATTGTGCTAAATACCTTTATCGATTTTAACAGACAACACCTTTCATAATATTTACCACAACAGAGTCAGGCCTTAATATAATTATTTCCAATGAACAACTTTGTTTCTAAAAAGAGTAGAGGAAAGGGGAGGTAAGGGGGGGGAAGGGAAAGAAATAGGCTTATGTAACTCTTCTCATGAATATTTGATATATAACGGCTTATCGAAGTTATTAAAAACTCCGTCTACGGATATAAGAATTATAGACATTACAATAAGAAAAAAAAGAGGAAAATGTTACATATCGTTTTATGACATGAGATTCGTAAATTTGTTAGAAATGTAAGACCCAATTTAATAAATTTAAGCTACGTCGCTGACCAGCCGGTTCAAATCTAAACCACTGCACCGATTCAAAGTTAAATATTAAGGAAGGATTAGAATCGGTGATTCAAATTTAAAAAGGTAGTTCAGTCCCTGGAGAAGTTAATCAATTATGCAGTAATTTTTTTGTCATGTCTCATGGGTTAGAAACATCAGAAAGAAATAAAAATAATAATGATATAAATCTTCAAGATTTCAAGATTTGATGATAAGTTGAGAATTTAAATTTTTTGAATGTCTTATGTTTTTATTTAGTCTCCGATTTTTTTGTCCTTTTACTTTCCTTGAAAGAAGAAATATTAATTCTTTAATGAATATCATAAACCTAAATTCAGTTGAGGAGCTTGAGATATTAATCTTTTAAAAAAAGTGGATCATCATTTTCATGATTTATTGATGTGACATGGCGCTCACAATATAGAATATTTCTTAACACAAACCTTGTCATATCTAATATCAAGTAATGGGAGGGGAGGGAGGTGTGGGGGGAGCAGGGAGGGACGTGGAGGGTGAACGGGATGGGGAGGGAGTCATGAAAATGAAATTGAAATAAGGGTGATTGTTACTTAACAAAAATTAAAAGTTTCGTGAAGAACACTAATGATCTACTATAGGTTAGACCAGAATCTCCTTATAATAAACGAATATGCAGTACGCTCCCGGTATAGTTCCTGGCCTACACAATTAGTTAAGTAGAGGTCTTCTCAAATTCCCCACAAATCCATAGAAGATAATACAGGTAGTAGGTAGTAGGTATATTTCAATCCTGTAAATAAGTATGGCTAACAACAATGCATTGATTGATACATAAATGTTAACATGTTTTTTTATACTATAAAATATCCTTACTATTTGAGGATGGTGGGGTAAATTGAGGCGTCTGGTCATCAAGAATAAAACAACATTTAAACTTCTGAAATGAAATGACAATTGGTTACAAAGATATGTAAGTCACTAGTTTTAAGGGTTTTTAACTAAATTTGAAACAAAAGTTCTGCATGTGAGGATGTTTACATTTTTTGTCAGGGAGGGAATAATAAAATTTTTCATCAACTGGCAAGTTTTTATGTAATACTTCCTAACCAAAAATATATTTTTCAAAAATTATTTATGTTCAAAATTCAGCAAATAAAACCCCAACTGATTTTTCTAAACTATAGTTAAAGAATTTTTGATGAAAATTGGACATCATAAGGCAAGGTTTTTTATTCTTTTTATCATTCCCCCGAAAAATAATTCCCATTCCCCCCCCCCCCCTAAAAAGTTGAATGGTTTTACAATTTTGTAGAACTTGAATCATAATCAAAGATTTTGTTCTTTTTAACAGTTTATGATTGATGAACCAAATATAAATCATTTTTTTTCCAGACATTAGTTTTAATATGTCCAAACCTGAATTTGATCATCTGTCTTCTTTCTTTCCCTCTTTCTAGAAGACAAATATAACTTTCCTCAAGTTGATGAGAAAATTCTGATATTTGAATAAGTTCGAATATTAAATTATAATTTGGCTGATGTGTGCATAAATTTCCCTAATACTCAGGAGATTTTTAATTCAAATTGACATTTTTATCAGTTTCATCATTACATGAATTCCAACTGTCACATTATCGATGTTAATTAACATGATATGTTTTTATTTCAAACTAACTTAAGTGCCCGGCATTGCCCTTAAAATTTTAAAAACACTTGACAAAAAATTGATTTTTGAAAAAAAAAATTCTAGAGCTATAGCTAACATATAAATATATATATATATTAGCGAAGAGCTTTATTATATAGAAAATTAGAAAATCAGGGCACTAGGCACCTTTCTGTCTATTCCGAACTGAAAACTTTATAATGAGATATCCTTAATCCTCATGTACACACTTTTGATTTTCTTCTTATAATTCTCTTTTAGGATATTTCTACTGTATAAAAGTTACGTTTGATGAGAATTACAGATACAATGCTATATCGATTGAACTAATATCCGGTTGAATTAAAGTCAGCTGTTCACAAGCCGGTTTTTAGAGCATTTAAACAAATTTAAATTTAATAATGTTAATATGAAATTACTAAGAAACATATTTTAGGACTATTGTCATTTTGAAAGTTAGTCTAAATAAACATTAATCCAAAACTTACGTTCGTTCAATGGATGATTAGTTCAATTAATATGACACCATCAACACCCGAAATCAAAACCGGTTTTTCATAAATTAAAGAGTACATCTAAACATGATTCGCTGATTGGTTTAATTTTTATCTTCTTTCTTGGACATCGAATGCGTTTTAAAATAATCATGGGTTTAGTAAAACCAGGAGTTTAAGCATTAATCTTGATTTCCACCATTCAAAAGTTTTCAGCTCTGTCCAGTTCTAAATAACCCCTTTTTTGGCGTCCCACCCACTGCAGTTGTTAAAGATTTAGAACTGCATATTAGAAAATAACTTGAAGGTTATTTGTAAAAGCTCGAATTGTCTAATCCCTGATGTTGCAAACCTTTTCCTGTTTCAAACTTAGATTATTTCATCTAATTAACAGAACATTCATTGATTTAAATATTTAAGGTCTATAACATTGTTTATATAGAGATTAGAAAATCAAAGTTTGTGGCACAGACTCAATTCCTTTGATTGTATGACAGGCTGGGAAAATAATATTCTTGAATGGATATTCTACTTTCAAAGGTTTTATTCAGCATTACCCACAAAGGATGAGACTGGTAAGACGACTTAAATCTCTTCAAATATGACGATTCCAAGACTATGTTTAGTCTTATGCCTTGATTGTGGCCTTTATATGACTTATTTAATGATTAGGCAAAGGAATAAAGAAGTTTCTAGTTGCAGGGAATCATGAATATAAGGAAACAAGACCGTTAAATATCCGTACAGTCGTCTCTGAAGTCTCATCCTTAGTAAGCAACCCTGGAGTTCTTATTATTTTGCATTTTTGTTTATATTCACGAGTACACGAGTACCCTAAACAAACATTCTTCTGAAGTTCTTGTAACTTTCTATTTCTAGTTTTCTATATTTATCCTGAGAATATAAAAATGTTTTTCCTTATTTTTGGATTAAATTGAATAGGATGATGAAGCTAGAACCAATTTAAATCCCAATACATAGATAGAAACCGTTTTACAAAATTAAGTTGGAAAAGGAATAACAATTGGATGCTATACTTACATCTAGGGTTTTCTATGATTAACAACTTTTCATTATATTTTGGAAAAGTTTGAATTTGTTTTTTTAACTGTCTTTAATATTTTTTAAGAAATATGTTTACATGTTACTATAAAAAATGGTTAAAAACTATTGCTATGAATGCAGTTAGTTTTAGCGCGATGATGCGTAAAATTTGTATTATTCTTCTGATATCCAACACTGGGGGAAAAAGTTCTTTCCCATGGAATATAATGACATTTCAGATGTAACCTAATTTCTGTAGCTGTGATTTTTTACAAATCAGCATTTCTACATGACGCTGATGTTGCATCAGGTAACGGCTTGATTTGACCGTAGTTTTCTTCTTTTCACTTTTCACTCAAGCAACAAATAATTTAAACATGAGACATCTGGACTATTTAAAGGGACTGTAAAGGAAAAATGAAAGGGGGTATAGGCAGCTAATCACTTTAGCTCTTGATCGCGTCCCATGAAAGTTTTATCTGATGTTCCTGTCTCGAGAAATTGATATAAAACTGTGTTTAAACTATACGAAAGTTCATATATGTAAAATTTAGAAAATCTTAAACTTAAATCATGTGACCAGAATTATCACCAATGGCAGAGCAGTATACTGGTCACGTGTCTCCGCCTGTATCACGTGACCACTATACTGCACTGCCATTGGTGGATTATCTGGTCAAGAATACGGATGCATAAATAATATTATGAATTAAATCTATTAAAAATAGAAATAAAAAATATAAAATTAGAATTGGAGTAAACCTAAGTTACAATTAGCTTTCTATGGGATATCATCGTTTTCAGATTGGTTTCTTATTTGCTGAATTTGATCTATTTAAACCCACTACTTTTATACAAAATTGTATATATATTAATTTTCGTATAAATTTGACAAAGTTGTAAATCAATTTCTCGAGATAGAAACATCAGATATAACTTTCATGGGTCGCGATCGAGAGCTAAAGTGATTAACTTTCAGCCTATACCCCCTTTCATTTTTCCTTTACAGTCCCTTTAAGAAACCATTTTGGTTGAATATTGCATGAAGTTATGTTAATTTGATAAATCTAAAAGAGAAAACCAGCCATGGATGGCTTTTCTTAGTGTCTAAACTAGAGAAAGTCTTATTTTTCTGAGCATTTTATCAGTTTTTTTTTGTTTCTCCTGTAGTATCAATATCTATCAATCTACAATCTACATCTATGATCAACTATCAATGCATACTTGAAAATTGTAATTTCTAAACAACTTTTTTGTCCTTCAGGCTTGTTTTGTATCAGGAAAATGTTCTATTTGAAATCATGTACAATGTATGCACTGCACTATTATAGAATGTACATCCGTTTTGGGTCAATTGGTTTAAAGGGACTGTAAGCGTAATTTTAAGTGGCCTTCCATTTAAAGAGGAACTTCCTGATTCACAACGGTACCCTTTAAACCTTTGACAGCTCAAGGATAACAGATATTTCCTGAAACGCTTGAAATTGTCGTAATTTGTTTACAAGCTGTTTTATATTTAAGGACTATTAATAATAAGTGTTGGAATATAAATATTTACATCAAAATCTTTGAAAACAGTGTTAGATATCAATGTTGTGTTAATACAGTACGCTAGCGTAAATTCCAATCTTACAAATTTTTACTGTAGCTTATAAATCTGAAATCTGAAATTATGAAATCTGAAATCTGAAATCTGAAATCTGAAATCTGAAATCTGAAACCTGAAACCTGAAATCTGGAATCTGAAATCTGGAATCTGAAATCTGGAATTTGAAATCTGAAATCTGGAATCTGGAATCTGGAATCTGAAACCTGAAATCTGAAATCTGAAATCTGAAATCTGGAATCTGAAATCTTTGTTCTCGATAATCACATCAATCAAAGGATTAAAGGTTACTTTCGAGTACATCTTCATTAGAAGGTCATTTGAAATTACGCTACCAGTCCCTTTAGGGAATCGTAAATGTTTAGAATTGTTTGTGTAAATGACAAGTATCCCTGCTTTACTGCCTGATAGTGTCACAGAGTTGGCAAACTTATATACTTAGATCCATCTTTTCTATACTTTTCTTTTAATATTTCTTATCATTATATTTAGCAAGTTTCTAACTTTTAGAGATTAAAAATTATATTCCGGAAACTTTTCATCAGAGGCCAAATTTTAAGAATTTGAGCTGCGGCTTAAATTTAAGCCGCGGCTCAAATATGGTTGGTTCCACTTAAAATCGTATTCATTGTTTCAAGATTTAAGCCAGTGCTCAATTGAAACCGGTTTTTGGCTGATTTTAGACGCGACTTTTTAACAAAAAAGGGCACAAAAGGTTAACATGGTGTATGTCTTATAAAACAGTTTTTTAAAAGAAAAAAATTACGATTTAAGAAAAATTTTAAAGTTTTAAAAATTCACCAATAAGAACAATAAATATCTGCTAAATTGTTCAGAATTTAAAATTCAGTGATGGTGATGGACCAAACCTCTGTAGAGTAAAAAAGTAGATGTTAGTTCCACATTTATTGAAAATATATTTCGGTCTGGGTTGACCCTCGTCAGTTCTAACGATATAATAACCATCAAAATCGATTAAAAAAATTAAAAAAATGTAAAAATCACATGGTTTCAAATGAAATGTACAAAGAAATAGTATTAGCAGGTTAATCATCATTAACAAGTTAAAATTATTTCTAGAAAGAGGATTGGATGTCCTGTATCTACTGTGTATGCACTTTAATTAATTGCTTCAACTTAAGCCATTGTAATTACAAGATGGTTGCACAACTTCCCATCCTAATGTTAAAATACAATGTAATTAAGCCAAAAGGTATCCTCTTCACACAAATAATTTAACTTGAAGTTTCATTCGTTTTCTATTTAAATTTAAAAGTTGATACTTCAAAATTTCAAAAAAATAGTCGTAATTACGCGAAATTTAATTTTTTTGTAAGGCACAATAATTGCAAAATTTTAATAAATTACGTTGTCGCCGTAATTTTACGTCGTAATTTTGTGAAATTGAAGTTTCGCTAATTACGCGTATAATTGCAAAATTTTGCGAAATTACTTTGTAGAAGTTACGCAAAATTGCGCCGTAATTTCGCGAAATTGAAGTTTCGCTAATTACGAGTAATCCTACGAAATTACATAAAAAGAACATCATTTCGAAAACTGCGCGTAAGTAAATAATCAATTACATATCAAACTTAGATTAATTGATCTAACAGAGTTTTAAATATCTAACGTCCATGACATATTGGGTTGAACAGATTTAGGGATTAGATTTAGAGTTTTTGGCAAAGACTCAATTTCTTTATCTTCAATTATCTATGTTCCACTGGTTTTACCCCCATTCTACCGCCTTTATCTGGTTCTCCTTCTTTACCCAATTCTACCATCTTTACCCCATTCTACTGTCTTTACCCCGTTCTACCGTCTTTACTACGTTCTACCATCTTTACCTTGTTCTACCGTCTTTACCCCGTTCTACCAGCTTTACCCCGGTCTACCATCTTTACCCCATTCTACCGTCTTTACCCCGTTTTACTGTCTTTACCCTGTTCTACCATCTTTACCCCGTTCTACAGTCTTTACCCTGTTCTTCTGTCTTTACCCTGTTCTACGGTCTTTAACCCTGGTCTACCATTTTTACCGTGGTCTACCACTTTACCCCGTTCTACGATATTTATCCGTTCTAACATCTTTACCCCATTCTACCATCTTTACACCGTTTTACCATCTTTACCCTGTTTTACCCTTTTTACCCAGTTCGGTCTTTATCCCATTCTACTGTCTTTACCCCATTCTACGGTCTATATCACATTTTTGCGTCTTTGCCATGTTCTATTGTCTTTACCCAGTTCTACCGTCTTTATCCCGTTCTACTGTCTTTACACATTCTACCGTCTTTACCCCGTTGTATTATTTTTACCCCGTTCTACTGTCTTTACCCCATTCTACCATCTTTACTCCATACTTACCCTGTTCTATTGTCTTTACCCTGTTCTACTGCCTTTACTTCGTTCACTGTCCTTATCCGTTTCTACTACATTTACCCTTTTCTACTGTCCTTACCCCGTTCTACCGACTTTACTCCGTTATACCGCCTGTAGTAAACTATATTGGCCTCAGTCCAGTAGAATTTGCTTCAGTGACCTCTCAACTACTGACACTAGAGGACACACGGCCTCTCTCATCCTTCTCATATCTTTTTCTCCTGTATCTATTTAACACAGTGCGTACTATCCCATATAAATGACTCATAATACACGGGACAATTAGCACTTGGTGTCATGGACTCCTCGTAAATACTGTTATTCAACACTTCTTTACTTGCGTTTTCTTGTACGGAAGACTATCAAATAATACTTCCGGTTCTTGTGACTTCCGGATAAGTGAGTTAAATTGTGAACTCATGGAAACCGGTTTCGATTTAGTGAATTCTACTCGTGAAGAATATTCTTGCAGGTTTAGAAAAGAATAAAAATGAGGTGATAAAATTATAAGAGATGATTTTTTAATTATTTTAAATAATAAATAATTTTTATGATGTTAGAGTGGAGGTCTCAAATGTTTACAATATATGTTTTAACAAAATCTGGGAAATAATTCCGTAAAAATAAGAACTGCCAGTTTTTGTGAAACTATTTTTCATACAATTTAGTAATTATTGGACCGCTCAGACTGACAGAAAACTTTATGTATAACTTTTTTCCATTATACAGTTTATAAAATCATGCTATTGGTTAGTGCATATACAGAGCGTCCCATATCATATTAGATTATCTCTAATCTTTAACGACAAAATAAACCCTTAATACTCGAAGAACTTATCATTTTCCGCAAGAAAATTCTTATATAAGCCTTATGTTATTTTTCAAATTGATTTATTCGAATTAAATTTTCTTATTAGTCCCGAAAATCGCAATTTAGACCCGTTGACGGTCTAATATGATGTGGGACACCCTGTAGGGGTTATTGACCCTCCCCTGTTCAACTAAGAATTTAACCAGGGCCTTGAAACGTGTTAGAAATATATTTTGATATTTGGTGCATTTTTGTAAATCTGGCGTAGAATCAAATCTAAGGAAAATCTAACATCGTAAAGATTTAAGAAATTTCAGTAAAATATATAAGACTAGGCATTCATCGAGCCCAACTTCTATTTTAACATTAAGTTTAAATATAATTCAATAATACATATTCGTGGATTTTCAAAATTTTATGAAAATCGTAATTTTTTAAAGGCAAATTTTTTAAATTGTTATCATCCATAAACCTTCCTTGGGGTCATTTGAGGTCCAACAAAAAAATCGGGCCCGATCAGTTCAGCCGTTTCGACGTTTATTGTATACAAACAGACAGACAAGCAAAGTATGTATATAAATAAACGGATTGCATTGACAACGTTCTAACGAAGGGTAGGGGGTCTAAACATCATTGTCGATAATTTGATGTACTTTTCCAACATTTCAATAAGTAGTAGTTGAACCTGTGGTCCGTGGTTCAATTCTAATTGGAAGAAATTGTTTGTTAGGAATATGTTGTTGTTTACCCCAATACTATAAATATTAAATAACCTCTCAATATTAGATTTATGGGGGAAATATTCACAAATTAGAAAACATTTATTTATATTTGTAATTGAATGTTAATGTAAATGTAACAATACATACGTAAAATATACATATATTTATGTATCTCTACATATATGAACATAAATCTGACATACATGCATGGAAAATATATCATATCATAGAGAATATTGACAGGGTTAAGTATTTATTTGTTATGCTGCACCTCGGTCTCTCTAAATTTAACAAGTACTCCCTGACTTATTGTAAACTTTCAAAACCTAGTAATATTTATCATATTGTAAACGTTTTAATATTAATTAGGTGGGGATAATACCCAAAACAGCAAATAGCTGATCTCCACATAATTGCTATAATTACATAAATATAGTAAAAATCATAAAAATAGTTGCAGATTCCTTGCCTGTAACATTATAACTTGTATGCGCATTATTACCAATATACTATATCTTATCAGTTTTAGTTTGTTTTTTATCATTTAAAGATTATTGGAGGTTATTGAAAATACTTCTTAATCCTTAAAATCTTTAAAAGCTAAAAACAAAAAATAATTCCTGAAAACTTATTTAAGAGAAACCCTAAAAGTAAAACATTGCAGAAAACTACTAATAATGCCTAAAAGTACTAAATGATGCCTAAGAAATATAGTAAACCTTTAAAACCACTATCAAATCTCTTATGTTATCCCTGAAAACTAATAAGAAATCCATTGAAACTACAATATAATCCTTAAAAAACGACTGGTTGTCCCTTACGTTTACTACTTTATGTCTGAAATCTACAAGTAATATCTGAAAGCTACTATTAATCTCTGAAAACAATTATGTAAACCCTGATAACGACTAGTAATAGTTATCCCTTAAGTCTACTAGATAATAATCTACAAGTAATCTTTGAAATCTACTAGTAATCTCTGAAATCTACTAGTAATCTATGAAATCTACTAGTAATCTCTGAAATCTACTCTCTGAAATCTACTCTCTGAAATCTACTAGTAATCTCTGAAATCTACTAGTTATCTCTGAAGAAGACTATGAAATCCCTGAAAACGCCTAGTAATCTCTGAAATCTACTAGTTATCTCTGAAAACTACTATGAAATCCCTGAAATCTACAAGTAATCTCTGAAATCTACTAGTAATCTCTGAAATCTACTCTCTGAAATCTACTAGTAATCTCTGAAATCTACTAGTTATCTCTGAAAAAGACTATGAAATCCCTGAAAACGACTAGTAATCTCTGAAATCTACTAGTTATCTCTGAAATCTACTATTAATCTCTGAAATCTACTAGTTATCTCTGAAAAAGACTATGAAATCCCTGAAAACGACTAGTAATCTCTGAAATCTACTAGTTATCTCTGAAAACTTCTATGAAATCCCTGAAATCTAGACAAGTAATCTCTGAAATCTACTAGTAATCTCTGAAATCTAGACAAGTAATTTCTGAAATCTACTAGTAATCTCTGAAATCTACTAGTAATCTATGAAATCTACTAGTAATCTCTGAAATCTACTAGTAATCTCTGAAATCTACTAGTACTTTCTGAAATCTACTAGTTATCTCTGAAAACTACTATGAAATCCCTTAAATCTACTTGAAATCTCTGAAATCTACTAGTAATCTCTGAAATCTACTAGTAATCTCTAAGATCTACTAGTTATCTCTGAAAACTATTATGAAATCCCTGAAATCTACGAGTAATCTCTGAAATCTACTAGTAATCTGTGAAATCTACTAGTTATCTGTGAAAACGACTATGAATTCCCTGAAAACTATTTGTTTAATTAAAATCTATTTGTTTTACTATTTCGAGGTCAATTTAATGCTTGACAATTATTATGGTTCTGGGAAATGAGGCGGATCAGCGTGCTAATCTGGCTGATCAAATTCTAGTTTTAATTATGAGCCAAGTATAGATTCTGTGGAATTCTTTATTAAATACGAGCATTTTTATAGATTTTAAGAATCTATTTAAGTACTTTATCCTTGGGGCTTAGCCAGGTTCAACATACAACTGCAGTGCTTTAAGTCCTATAGCTTGGGCCTATCTCCTAGATATGTGTCTGATAGAATATGTGTCCACAATATCATACTATCATCCTTTTTATTTAATACAGGGTGCAGTGTCCCTATAAGCATGGGAATCAAGAGACAACATGAAAGTCGTCTTTGATTTCTGATATTTAATGCATAGCAAAGAAACAATACAAACGAGGCTGTACGTCTTACAAGCTTTTCATAAAGGGGTCTACCGTTCTTGTGTCTTAAAAATTGACGATGACAATTTTGATTTGTTAAATTAAACTTTGTACAAATTTTGCAATATCTCCGTCAATTTTAAGATGCAAAAACAGTAGACCACATTTTGAAAATCTCAAGACTAGACGTTTTCGATATTAAATGTTTAAACAGTTGTATAGAGATAAACGATTCCCTTCTGCAATAATTGTGTTCACGTAAAAATGCCACATGGATTGAGATGATAAAATTATAAGTCGTCACTGATTTCTTATTGTTTTGGGACACCCTGAAATAAAATTAGGATTCTTGCTATTTTTTGGCCAAAGACTTTTTTGGACATTTGGAGAAATTAGGGCAGTTTTATTGACATTTAATATTTTATTTTATAGTTTGAAAAATTCAATCGGAAATTTGTCAAAAGTTAATAATGCTTTGCAATGTTCTAAACTTTATTTTAAATAGTTTAGCATTAAAAGAGTTTTCACGCAGTTGTTTTTGCACTGCACACAAAGCCAAAATTGCACGGATTATTTGCACAAACTATTTGCCAGTGAATCTGTGCACTTTCTGTCTCTGTTCTGCGGTAAAATAAAGTGCAAATAGTTGAGTTTGTATCCTTATTTATCAATGTCTGTCTGTCTGTTTGTCTGTCTGTCAGCTCAGGTTAAAATGTAAGAACGGCTGAATCAAATAAGCTCAAAAGGTCGCTAGTGCATTATTTTGATATCCTTAGAATTGAAGAATTTTCTCTTTAAAAATACTTGAGGTGGGGATTTTTTTCAGTAAAGTTTAAATGGATCTACGCAAACGTCTAATTCTGCCAAAAAATTATGAATGAACAACGAAAATTAACAGAAACAAATATAAAATCATGCACTTCTGTCAACAACGCGACGGGAGAAGCTAAAAAACCTATCTAATTATATTCAAGCTAATACAAATTTTAAAAGTCAAAAAAATAGATGGATAGTTTAAATTTTGAAGTAAATCTCATTGTAGAGTTTCTATTTCTATTAATTAAAGAAACTGAAACTTTGCCACAAGCTCAAATTATCTAATCCCTATATATTTGCAACCTGCTAGTGTAAATTTTCTATAATTCAAACTTCGATTATTTGATTTAACAGAATTTATAGTTAGACATATCTAAAGTCTACAACATTGGGATATTAGAATTAGAAAATATGAGTTTGTAGCGAAAACTCAATTCCTTTGGTCTAAGATCTTACATTGAAACAATGAAGAAGTTTATTGATTTCTAATTGGTTGGGTAAATATGCAAAAACGAGCAAGATTGGTAAAATGTCAGATTTTATAAAACCTAGTAAATTATAGATTTTCAAGTTTTAATCTTCAATCTTCCTAAAATATGTTTTCTTTTGCCTTCTTTTCTAAATCGCAAAAGTGCTACAATAATTCAATAAGAATTTTTGTATACAGTTTTATATTTTATTCTATTCAGCGCAGGGCTTGTCTGTTTAAGAATCTGTGAGGCTGCCCTAAACAAACTAAACTAAAACTATAAATATATTTTTAAATATGTTTCTAATTATCTTCCTACACGAGAGTGTGAACAAATAACATATCTCTGAGACATTTTCAAGATCATTTTCAAAATTCCCCTGTAGTATCGGCTTTACTCTCTAATTTGCTAATTATCAATGTTATGCTTTGTTGATTTCTAGAATTTTATCATTACTGAAGAAAATCAATACTTTCAAATTTATATAATTCCTTAAAAGGATTGTCAGCGTAACTTCAAGTGATCATAAATTGGTACGCCCAATTCACAATGGTACCCCTTACATCTTTATCTGGTCAGCTGTAGGGAGGATATTGTAAAAAGTGTCGGTTTCTATTAGTAACTCTCTCTGTCTCATGCTTTCTAAAATCCGCAGGTCACTTTTAAGAAACCACAATTAGAAATAATCAAGATTTAGATAGTAAAACGAGAATATTTTCATCCTAATGGTATCGTTGTGCATCCAACATGTTCTTTTTTGAATGGAATGTCACTTGAAATAATATTTCAACTCCGTTTAAAAAATCAAAGGTTTGCAACTTTTTGTTTTAAATATTAATTTTTTGTATTGTTCAGGATAGATGGTTCTGGAACGGGTTCTACTTGGTAAAATAATTACAAGATCAATAAAGATGGCGTCCAATACCAGGTATAGAGTTTAAACATTTAAAAAGAAAAAATTCCACGGGCAACGCCGGCCCTTCAGCTTGTCTCTTTTATTGCTAAAAATTCAGATTTGTTAAGACAAAGTGATATCTAATGATTATAGAATTTTATAAGGATTTGGATTTGATTAGATTAGGATCTAAATATAATTTGATAGGATTTAAATAGGATTGGATTAGGATTTAAATAGGATTGGATTAGGATTGGATTAGGATTTGAATAGGATTGGATTAGGATTGGAAAAGAATTGGTTAGGATTGGATTAGGATTGGATTAGGTTTGGAAAAGGATTGGATTAGGATTTGAGTAGGATTAAATTAGGATCGGAATAGGATATGAATTGGATATGAATGAGATTTAAACAGGATTTGTGTAAGATTGGAAAAGGATCGGAATAGGGTTTATAATGAAGCATTTTGGTGTACTTTAAGGTCAACTTTAAGGTCCCCCCTAGTTTTTAATAAGCATTTTTGATATTGTTTTTTAAAATTTTTTTTTTTTTGTGGTTTGTTTTCCTTCCCCCTTCTTTTAAGTTTAGGATTTGAATAGGATTTGATTACTAATCAATGATTAGGAGTTGGTTAGGATTTGATATGAATTGATATGAACTGAGACTTAATATGGATTTGATTAAGATTTGATAAGGATTTGATTAGGATTTGATTGGGATTTGTTTAGAATTTGAATAGGATTTGATTTGGAGTTGATTGAGACTAGATATGGATTTCATTTCAGTTCAACTATCCCTACACAGCTCAATTATCCCCACACAGTTGAACTGTCCTTACACACTTCCAACTATCTCTACACAGTTTTACATACACAGTTCAACTATCCCTACCGCAGTTCAACTATCCTTGCATAGTTCACTATCCCGACACAGTTCAACTATCCCTACACAGTTCAACTATACCTACACAGTTAAACTATCCCTACACAGTTCAGCTATCCCTACACAGTTCAACTATCGATACACAGTTCAACTATTCCTACACAGTTTAGCTATCCATACCCAGTTCAACTATACCTACACAGTTCAACTATCTCTACACAGTTCAACTATCCCTACACAGTTCAACTATACCTACACAGTTCACCTATCCATACCCAGTTCAACTATACCTACACAGTTCAACTATACCTACACAGTTAAACTATCCTTACACAGTTCACCTATCCCTACACAGTTCAACTATCGATACACAGTTCAACTATTCCTACACAGTTTAGCTATCCCTACACAGTTCAACTATCCCTACACAGTTCAACTATCCCTACACAGTTCAACTATCGATACACAGTTCAACTATTCCTACACAGTTTAGCTATCCCTACACAGTTCAACTATCCATACACGTTCAACTATTCTTACACAGTTCAGCTATCCCTACACAGTTCAACTATCTCTACACGCTTTAACTATCCATACACAGTTCAACTATGCCTACACAGTTCAACTATACCTACACTGCCGTAGTTCAACTATTCCTTCACAGTTAAACTATTCACACACAGTTCAACTATCCACACACAATTCAACTATCCACACACAATTCAACTATCCATAAACAGTTCAACTATACATACACAGTTCAACTATTCCTACAAAATTTAACTATCCATACACAGTTCACCTTCTTCACGCAATGATTAAATCAGACATGAATAATGAATATGTTGAAATTACCTAATCCTCATACATGTTTTAGGAGTAAAAAGGAAGAAATTACCCGTGGAGCTATTCAAGGTTCAACACTGTTAACCTTCTCCCCCTTCCCTCCCCCCCTTTTCATCTATTTGCTGAACTTACAAATTGTTCGCACATCTGGTTCAATTTATTCAAATTCTCAAATTTCACCTGGACTTTGGNAAGGCACTTTTTCTGTAAAAGTTTAAGAAATTTAAGTTTTTCTTCTCTTGCTTGAATTCTTGTGAGCCTAGGCCTCAACTAAATTAACATAAACATAAACAAAACTTTTTTTTTCTCGGAATTTTAAAGAAATAAAGAATAGACATATCAGCCACAGTGGGTTCAAGCTCGAGGGAAATAAATGAAGTTTTCAATAAGTCCGCGAAATATGTTGAGAAAAATGGCCGGAACTGTACAGTTTGACATCTTCAATACTGCGCAGTGCGCAAGCCATCAATTTATCCTGTTGTTCAATATGTCAACATACCAGCATACTAGACCAGTCTTTCACACAAACTTATTTACTAGATAAAGGCTGTATTTTCCTTTTTTTGAATTTCAAAATAAAGAAGAACATTTTACTAAATTAAATACAAATTTTTACTTTTTTGAAAGTCAAAGCAATGCACACTCGCCACAAACCCTTTTAATCTGATACATATATCTTTGCAACCTGAACAATGTAAACCTTGGATTTTATTATTCTTATTCTATTTATTCCTTGATCATGAAATAAAATATTGATATCGGTAAATAAATGGTTAACAAGTAAAAATGAAAAGTTGGGAAACGAAATGATGATCAGTTCTCTACCTCCAGTAGCAGTACAACTAACAGTCCCAGGTAACAAACACATTTTTTTGTTTAATTGGGAAAGTAAATTTTGTGTTTATATTTATTATTCAAAACTCCTGAACTTCAGAAAGATTTTAGTATAAGAAATGAGAATAATGGATTTCGGAAAAAACTGAGGATAGTCATTTCAAATAATTAATAATTTTTATAAACATACGTATTACATTGTTACTTGTCTGTCTGTGTCCAATAAATGTCATACTAACTGAATCAACTCTAATCAGCGCTCTTCCAAACTGTGGAGCCGTGAGCTCCTAAGAGAGATCCTCTCACCGCCGAAAGCAGAAAGCAACTTAGTTTAGAAGAGTTATCTCATTGCTGTTTGCTTTTGTCTCAAAAAAGCTATATTTTCACTCTGATCAAAGATATTAACTAAAAAGATTTCTCTAACCGATTAGTATCCATGCAGTGCAATTTGATTAAAATAAAGACTTAAATTTTTACATGTTTAACATAAAACATTTTACTATATATTATTTAATTTGTTTATTTTATTTAAAACTTACAACTGAACTTGGTAAATAATCAGCAAACTGAACTTTTAACAAAAAATAATAATTGCAAATCATTCATATGTAAATCAAAAACGACAATTTGTATTAATTTTTTGGAGAAAAAGGAAACAATCTTTTCAGTAATTTTTGTAAGATATGAATTCCTTGGCAACTTGTATAATAACTTATAAGATCCAAACTTGATAGGCTAGAAGCAAGCCAATAATGTGATGAAGAAAAGATTGGAAGTTATGAAAAAGTGCTTTTTGTCGGATATAATTTACATTTCATGGAATAATGTTCTTTTTACAACTCTAGTAAAATGAATGGGTAGATAAGTATACAACACAGATTAAGAAAATACTAGCTCCACAGAACAGAGATAAAAGAAGGGAAATAAGGCTCTCCCTAGGTATTAATTAGTTAGTCCCTGAAGATGAGCCTGAAAAGGTGTTTAAAGTGCACAATTCATATGAATGTTCACAAATTATTCGCAGTTGATCACTAAAATACAGTATGTTCCCTGGACATATCCGTTACAATTTCTTCTCTATATAAAGTTTATGCTGAAATGAACTCGAGAATGTAAAGTAAAGCTTATGCTGAAATTAACTCGGGAATTCATGACAGGTTTTAAGAAAATTGATTTAGAGAAAATTAATGATTTTTAAGAAATTATTTTTCTATAAAAAGATTTTCTAGATCCAAAAGGTTATATAGCACAAATGTACACCTGCAGTATGGAAACAGCACATCAAAATGGCGGTTTTACACTTATTTCGACTAAATTCCACTCTTTACTTTTTGTTTTATTTGACTAAATCCTCTCATCCGCAAATCTTTACACCACCTTTTCCCCCTGGCCCTAACCCTAAGATTGATGTTTAAAGCTAAGAATATTTGACAAAATGATATTAATGTCTCCTATGTTCTAATATGGAAT
This sequence comes from Eurytemora carolleeae, assembly GCF_000591075.1. Classification (NCBI taxonomy): domain Eukaryota; kingdom Metazoa; phylum Arthropoda; class Copepoda; order Calanoida; family Temoridae; genus Eurytemora; species Eurytemora carolleeae. Next base: position 167,901 of record NW_019396693.1, on the reverse strand, counting down.
GTGACTAGTTTGATTTACATTAGAGCTGTAGAAGCATATTTCTAAAACAGGGCTGAAAAGACTTTCTAAAGATAATAAAATTAAGCATTTTGACAGTTTTATGTTTTGTTTACTTTTCAGAAATGATACACCCCTGTGAAGGAATGCAATAACTGAAGCAATATTACTTAATCAACTTTTGTGTTGTGTATTGTGTAGACAATTTATCTGAATTAAACATATTGGTTGTACAGGATTTTTTTTATCTCAAATAAAGGAACCATGTGGAAATATAAGAGACCTTATTTTTTCATTACATAATTCATCAAACATAATTATATATATAAGATATAGCTTGCTAAACTGCTGGACCAAATGGGCTGAAATTTTTGAGTGAATCTATGAGTATCCTATACCATAGGCTAAAAAAATGTCTAAATTTTTCTCTCCATTTTTTACTAAAATTTCACGGGCACTTCATCTTGTTGCTAATAATCTTTAATAGCATTATAAAAAGTGTTTTTCCATTTACTTATGATTCTTCTTTCTTCCTTATTTTCAAATTACAGGCTTGGTTTCTATTGATAGCCTAAGGCAGGCTATCAATAAAGAGATTGTTATACAGTGCTAACCAGAAAGACCCAGAATTAGTTTACAATTATTCAGACAACTCTTTACAATCTAACTTTACAAATATGATTAATGAAACGATAATCACAAAATAGCCCTAGTCCTTCCAGTTCCAAAATGTAATATGCCTTTTTTCAGCATTTAAAATTGCCAGATATGTATATATGTTAAATTGTCTAATTAACTGTCAATTAATTCCAGATCTTTCTGATTTTAAGGCACTTTTTCTGTAAAAGTTTAAGAAATTTAAGTTTTTCTTCTCTTGCTTGAATTCTTGTGAGCCTAGGCCTCAACTAAATTAACATAAACATAAACAAAACTTGATTAGATTAAGGAGCCTAACACTTCTCATTAAAAATATACTTTTCACATTTATAAAACTTACATATGTTAAATATATATATTTCCTCAAAAAATCACCTCCTTCAAAAAATTGGTTTATACTTTTTTACATTTATGTAGAATTTCTAATGCTCTTGTACAAGTATAATAAAGTTTTGATGGGAATGTAATTGGTAATGTGGAAAAATAAGCGAGGAAATTGTATTATGATTTATTGTTAACTATGTAAAATGCATTTTTGTATGTCTAAAACCTTTACTACTACACAAAACAAAATATTGAATTTGAATTGTATGTCAGCATGGTATACTTTAGTATCCCTGCACCTGGCTAAAAAGATTAATAACACTAATATATTTTTGAGAAAAGGGAGGAGGAAGGAAGTGTTTAAGTTCAATTTTTTTTTAGAAAGTTTGGATGCCTTTTTTGATGAATTTTCAATTCTACATGATGCATCTATTGGGTGGACTTCTTAAACATATAGACTAATTGGGACTAATTTAAGAATTTTTATTAATTTTAGAAATAATAAAAAAGGATTTGCAGTAACTGATTATCAAGGAATGATTTCAGAGCCACCTTTGATGCATACATCTTAGGGAAAAAAAACTGTACACTCACAGTAGTTTTGCACGTCCATTAGTGTCTGTTCCAATCAGAGTTCACTCACATGCTTGGTGAGTACTCAGGACCAATAGAATTGCAAAGAAAGCAATTTATCTATCTGTATATTCAAATATTATAATATTACAATCAGAGATTTACATGTAAATTAGTGGTAACAACTAAATGGAATTCTTTACTTATATTGAAACTAAGGTCCACTTTTAATCTATGTCAACTTTTCAAAATATAATTTGTAGCAATCTTTACAATTCTTAATTTCCATTTTCTCTGTGTGTTTTGAAATCTGAGCTCAAACCTTTGTGTTTGTATAAAATGCCTTCTTTTTGAGCGAAAATTTTATGTTTTTTCAAAAATAAAATGGTATTGAAGGTTTTAAAAGCTAGTTTTTGTACATTTTCTTTACACTTTTCAGATTATTAAATGCCTTTTTTTCGAAATTAGAAAATGTAAATACTTTCAAACTAGAGGTTTTTGCAGTAGTGAGATTTGAAATTCCAAAATGAGAATATAAAATTTCAACTTTTATTTTCAAACTCTGGTATTGGCNTTTTGAAATCTCACTACCGCCAATACCAGAGTTTGAAAATAAAAGTTGAAATTTTATATTCTCATTTTGGATTTTGAAATCTCACTACCGCCAATACCAGAGTTTGAAAATAAAAGTTTAAATTTTTTATTCTCATTTTGGATTTTCCTATCTCACTTTTTATTTTTTTTCATGAATCTCACTACCTTAGAACTTGACACTATATACTTTTATTTTATAAAACTGGGGCATTTTATACCTACAGCAAACCTTTAGGATGAAATATCCTTAATCCAAATTACTTAATCTAAGTATCCAATGGACACACTTATGATTGTTTTCTTAATTCTCTCTTTTTGCATACCCCTACTGTATAACAATTACAGATACGATGCTATATCGATTGGACTAATATCCTATTGAACTAAAGTCAGCTGTTCACAATCGGCCTTTAGAGCATTTAGACAAGTATAAACTCAATCATGTTAATATGAACTTATTAAAAACATATTTTATCACATTTGAGGCCTTAAGTTATTTTTAATGTTAGTCTTGATAAACATTAATTAAAAACTTACGTTTGTTCAATCAATCTCTAGTTCAATTAATATGACACCATCAACACCATAAATGTGCTAAAAATAAAAACCGGTTTTTCAAAAGTTAAGGAGCCCATCTTGTTGAATTTTAAACTTCTTTCTTGGATATCAAATGCATTTAAAATAATCTTGGGATTAGTAAACCCAGGAGATCAAGCTTTGATCTTGATATCAACCATTCTAAAGTTTTCAGCTCAGATATTGTTTGATGGAAAAGGAGAAGGGTGGAAGGAAGGGAATGATAGTTTGGTTGAATGAACACTCTGTCCTCAACTCAGACTTTACAGACTTTGTAAAGTTTTTTTTATATTTTTACAAAATAATTTAGGGATGAAATAAAATACAAAATATCATACTTTAAGAGTTGGAAGTATGCTTTAAATTTTAGAACTAATAATGAAATTTACATTTCTATTTTTGCAATTTAGACTAAAACTTCTTTAGTTTTATATTCTGCAGAGAAAATATTTGAGTTTTTATTAATATTTCGCAGAAAGTTGTTCACCCAAATCCTCCAAACAGAGAATATGGATGGAAAGAAAACTTGTTTGTTTGCTGTTCTATGTTTTTAAAGTTTCCATATCAAAATTGTATCTAATATAATTTTGTTTTTGTTCAAAACCAGTTCAAAGTTTGAGCTGCAAATGCCAAAAACTAAGTTGCAGATTAATTTTGTATACTTTGCACTTTGCAGAGACTTAAAAACTGGCGTTTCAAAACATTTATGACTTATAAAATTTATTAGAATAACACAGATGCAAGTCAAAATTGTATTACAAGAAAAAACCTAAACTGTGGGGAAAATATTTAAGTTTTTGGACATTGTTATGAAATATGAATCAATTTTTTGGGGTCTTAAATGTTTAAAGCTAGCTTTTGTTAAAATTTGCTGTTTCTTATGTGATAAATGGGTTTTGAAGTGACATGACGCTCTGCATTTAAATTCTTTGAACTGTGGTTTTAAAATGGATGTTTTATAGTCTAACTCTGTTCTTTTCTTCAAATCTATAGAACTGATGCAGTATTTTAAAATCTTTTTATTTACATTTAAAATAAAACATTTTATAATTTAGCATACTTGGCATTTTTTTCCTTTATCTCATTTCTACAAATATGAATCCTGTCTACTGAATTGAGGTTTTGATCCTTCAATCTGAAAGGCTTAGTTTGCCAATACTTTTGAGATAATCTACTAAACTTGGTATTGGAAAAGGCAGTGGTGCAGTAAACAGCATTTCAGAAGAAGTAATTGCAATTAAAAGCATGATCAGAAATAAAAATCAAGATAGAATATTTAGATTTACATTTTAGATATTTTAATTTATCTAAATATCTTAACTTGTTATCTCCCATTTGGTCGCATGTCACCTAATACAATGAATTTTAGCTACCTTGCTGAACTACCTTCTGCCAGTATACATTTGAACCACCAATTCAAAAGATTCAGGAAAACGATAGAAAATTTGAACTGTTAGTAGGCAGTTCAGCGGCCCGCAAATATGTAAAATTCGGTTCCTGGAAAAAAATTGTAACTGCATTTCCTTTGTTTAACCTTAGATTAGTATCTAACACATAATTTTCCCAATTCTACCCAACCCTAATTTTAAACAGCAATAAATTTTGATTCATACTCAAGAGAGAAAATTGCTTTTTTTGTAAGAAACCTTCAAGTCAACTATGCAAACTATCTGTTGATGTAGGTTTTAAAAAGCAAGGGTATTTGTTGGGTGTAGAGTTCTATTAGAAAATGCTTGACCTCCCCCCACCTCCATTTAAAATATAATTTATATATATTTAATATTATGCTTTGGACTTGAAAATTAATAGTTGCCATTAAATCATATGTGACTTAAATTGTTCCAAACACTCCTAACTTGTTTCATAGAAATTTTTGGGATCTAATTACAAACATCATCAGCAATCATTTTGAAACTATTCATATAATGTGGGCCATTGCTCTTATAAGGTGAATTGTTAGCAAAAGTTATAGAATCAAGTCTATTTTTCATGTACAAATTGACTGCAAAAATTAATACCCTTTGGATAATTTACACAAGTAAAGCTTATTAGTTTGTGTAATTTAAATACTACAAGAACTATTAAAAAGGTTGTTATTTCTTCAGCTTGTATAGGCTGTCAAATAATTCATTCATGCGTCAAAATTTGGTTTTATGTTTACATTTACAGTAAACATTTAAAATTTATTAGATGAGGTTTTCAGGGAAAAGTGGGATTTTATTGAACTGAACTGGGATGGAAATCAATGAATTGGACTACCTTCTTACACTGCATTTGTTTAAATCCTGGATTGCTGATTCAAAGTTAAAGATTCATGAGGATTTGAATCAGTGATTCAGGATTTGAACTGGCAGTAAGTAGGTTAGTGAGCTCTATGCATGGGATTGTTAACCTTCTTGGATATACAAATCATACCCTAATTATTGGAATCATGAACTAAGTATGAATATCTTACCTCTAGAATGATGTCCCAGATTGTAAGAATGATAAATAATTTTGTCAACATAATCTTATTTTTAACTAATTATTTTAAAGATCAGTAGCATTTGGTGCAACAAGTGATGATTTTAATGAAAGAAATTAACAATCATTACCTATGCATCTGGGTAATACTTGAGTGATAAGCTAGACCTAGTGTTCCTTATTCCAAATATGTTATAACAGGCAAGAAATCCCTTCTTACAAGATCTAATTTTGATGTATGTATGATCTGAACTAAGAAATTCCCTTTGCAGATCATGACACAAATTTAATTCAATTTTGATTTTATTAAACATAGTTGTTATTTTTTTATATTTGATTTGATCTTTGATCAATAAGCAAAAATGTGAATTGAATTGAATTGTTCATATTTATATTGTTACTATTCCCTAAAGGAATAAATTGCAAAAAATATATATATATAATGACCTCAGTGATTATAACTGGGTACAAAGGATGATTCTTTAAAACACTAGTTTATACTAGTAAGTACATTTTAAAGAAATTTATTACAGTAATGAATATTATAGTTTATAAAGTATAAGAGGCCAAAAAATTTAATTAATATTATTTATCTAATTTTCTTAATAAAAAAGATAATTTTTCTGAAAGATGTTAAAATTCCTAATATCTTGCTGTATTCCCCACCTTTGTGTAGATTACAAATGTGTAGAGTATAGAGAGTGTGTTTCTACATATCCTTTAATATTTCGAATTGAGAAGAAGGAAGGAAAAGTTTTAGTACAATTTAAATTCTAGGATAGGATCCCTCTTCAAGAACTCAACCCAGCAATTTATTTTTTACGAATCAGATTGAACATTGGTTTAACTTTTCTTTAATATATTTCATATTCTCTGCTTGGAAGTCTATATATAAATTTGGCTTGTCGATATCTGTTTGTTTGGATTCTATTAAGCCGCTGAACCAATCAGGCCGAAATGACCTTAGAGAAAGGTTTATGATCAGCATATTATTTTTTTGCAACCATTTCGCTTCATTTTCGCATTTTGTTTGCTCGCAAAAATTTTTTCTTCTTTTTAATTAATTAATGGATTAACACAAAATATAAATATAGATTTAAAAATGACTTGGAAACACCAGACATTTTGCGAAAATTCTCATTTTTGCAAAATTTTCGCATTTTGCATTTTCGCGAAATGCGACCAAAAGTTTTCGCATTTTTTCGCAAAATGTTTCGTTTGCTGGAAACCCTACTCTTCACACAGGAATGTAATTTACTAAGGTTGGTCCTTTGGGTTATTATTGAATCCCTTGGGGGTTTAAATTTCCATCAATTCAAAATTTCCCAGAGTTAATGATACATTTTAGGACAATGAGGTTAAAAAATGTTACCAGGAATTTAGAAAGAATATTCTTTTCCTTTATATGTTCTCCTTCATGCACCCTTGAATAATATTAGCATTAGTTGATTGATTGATTGATAGAGGGGAGATACCGATCAGTGACACTTAAATAGATTAGTGCGGGGGAAGAGCCTTAAATAATGTAGATATAGTAATTAAGGGGCATTTTAATTATAACTTATTTCGTACATACTCTAAATTTAAAAAGGAGTTTTAGACAGCTACTTTATATCAGTTTTTACTTTTGTAATTTGTAAGTTTTGTTATTTTTTATATATGTTCCCCTGTCCCCTTGAAGAGGAAAATTTATGTTTCTATCATTGATATATTCGACGCTATACAAATAAATCATGTTCTGTCAATACCCTGGCTATAATACCTACTTTCTTGTCCTAAGATTCTGAAATTTGACAATGTTAAAAGTTAAATATATCTCATTCAGAAATGTTTAATAATAAGGTTGCTTAGTTAATGTCTGATATATGTTTGCTATATATTAACAATATCTAGGATCTTTCCTATATATATATCCTTTATTCTAGGATATCTGCTAAACATCTGTTATTTATAGGATGTCTGTTGTATATTTACCTTATCTAGGATGTGTCCTATATATTTGCAATTTCTAGGATGTCTGCTATATGTTTGCTATTCTAGGATGTCTGCTGTATATATAATATATCTTGGATGTCTGCTATAAATCCGCTATTCTAGGATGTCTGCTATATATCTGTTATGTATGTCTCTGTTTTATATTTACTATATCTAGAATGTCTGCTATATGTTTGTTTTTCTAGGATGTCTGCTATATATTTATTATATCTAGGGTATCTTCTATTTATAGGCTGTCTGCTATATTTTTGCTATTTCTAGGATGTTTCCTATATATCTGCAATTCTAGGATTGCTGCTAAAAAATAACTTTTTATATTGCTAGTGCTATATATTTACTATATCTAGGATTATATTTGTTATATCCAGTATATCTGCTACTAATATATCTGCTATACTAAGGATGTCAAGATCTGCTAAACGATGCATGACGAGTGCTAGAGAATCTGATCTGCTACAGAAAGTAAAAAGTGTGGTCCCCAATCTAGTCAATAGTATGCATAAGGTACTTCATTTTTATATATTTTTTTATCACTGCTTCTTTTCTTTTTGTTTATGGTTTAAAGGGAGTGGCCGGCTATGTAAGGTAGTTGAAGTGAGTATACAGTGTTGTGGAAAACTTCTTTCGGATTCATTTGAGACATATTAAACTTTTCAAAGATCTGTAAATCCTGAGTTTGAGCGCAAATTCGACGTTCAATACGTGGATACGTTTTATATAAAAGAAAAATGATTAGTAAATTATTCAGAATGATATCTTCAAATGTGAAATTAATCTCAAAATTTTCTTATTTTTTTACAATTATGAATCAATACTTAAAGGTAATATTTTCTCAAATCACCTTGTTACTCTAACTTTAAAATACAAAAATGATAATTAATAAAACATATGTTGACCTCCATGATATTGTTGATGTATTTTGTGAGAATATTTGTAGTATTGAAGGATTTATTGTTGAAATAGTGAACTCAGCTTCAGGTTCAAGATTCTTTATCCTCAATATAATTAGGGCTGGGAACGTCAAACCTTTTTAACCTGTTTGTTCACTGTTTAACTGCTTTTTCCATTGGCTTTTTTTTTGTTCTTAAATAAAGTTGTGCTCGTCAACAATGGCATTACGGCGTTAGGTTAAATATTTGTACTGGGGCTTCCTGTTCCCTTTTTATTTTACTGTATTAATGCTTTGAAAATTAACGGTTTTTTGTCAATGTCTATCGTTAACGAATATTATAGGAATATCCAAGGATGTTGATGAATATGGATATCCAAGGATGTTAATGAATATGGATATCCAAGGTTCGTGAATATGGATATCCAAGAATGTTTATGAATATGGATATCCCAGGATGTTCATGAATATGGATATCCAAGGATGTTTATGAATATGGATATCCAAGGATGTTTATGAATATGGATATCCAAGGATGTTTATGAATATGGATATCCAAGGATGTTTACGAATATGGATATCCAAGGATGTTTATGATTATGGATATCCAAGGATGTTTATGAATATGGATATCCAAGGATGTTTATGATTATGGATATCCAAGGATGTTTATGAATATGGATATCCAACGATGTTTATGATTATGGATATCCAAGGTTCATGAATATGGATAGCCAAGGATGTTTATGAATATGGATATCCAAGGATGTTAATCCATATGGATATCCAAGGTTCATGAATATTGATATCCAAGGTGGTTTATGAATATGGATATCCAAGGATGATTATGATTATAGATATCCAAGAATGTTTATGTATATGGATATCCAATGATGTTTATGATTATAGATATCCAATGATGTTTATGATTACAGATATCCAAGGATGTTAATGCATATGGATATCCAAGGTTCATGAATATGGATATCCAAGGCTCATAAATATTGATATCCATGAATGTTAATAAATATGGATATCCAAGGATGTTTATGAATATGGATATCCAGAAATGAATCTGAATATGGAGATTCAGGGAGGGTTGTGAACTTGTGAATATGGAAATCCAAGAAGGGTTTACAGTATATTTATATAAAGGGACAGTGTGGTAGAATAGCTGTATAGTATATTTATTTAAAGGGACATTGTAATAGAATAGTTGTACCGTATATTTATATAAAGGGACAGTGTGGTAGAATAGTTGTACAGTTTATCTATATAAAGGGACAGTGTGGTAGAATAGTTGCACAGTTTATTTATTTAAAGGGACAGTGTGGTAGAATAGTTGTACAGCTTATTTATTTAAAGGGACAATGTGGTAGAATAGTTGAACAGTATATTTATATAAAGGGACAGTGTGGTAGAATAGTCATACAGTTTATTTATTTAAAGGGACAGTGTGGTAGAATAGTTGTACAGTATATTTATATAAAGGGACAGTGTGGTAGAATAGTTGTACAGTTTATCTATATAAAGGCACAGTGTGGTAAAATAGTTATACAGTTTATTTATTTAAAGGGACTGTGTGGTAGAATAGTTGTACAGTTTATTTATTTAAAGGGACAATGTGGTAGAATAGTTGTACAGTTTATTTATTTAAAGGGTCAGTGTGGAAGAATAGCTGTACAGTTATTTATATAAAGGGACAGTGTGGTAGAATAGCTGTACAGTATATTTATATAAAGGGACAGTGTGGTAGAATAGTTGTACAGTATATTTATATAAAGGGACAGTGTTGTAGAATAGTTGTACAGTATATCTATATAAAGGGACAGTGTGGTAGAATAGTTATACAGTTTATTTATTTAAAGGGACAGTGTGGTAGAATAGCTGTATTCGGAGGGTGTATTCTCTACACTGGAGCTCCATACTTTGCAGCTATATCAGCCTTAAAGGTCAGCTATCTCCTTAATCAAATATATTTCATTAATTTCAATAATAAATACACAGTGTAAGGGGTGTATGTTTTCTTGACAAATCATTCCCCCACCCCTCCTCTTTTGAAAATATTTTTTTCCCCCATAACTTCATAAGTTAGATGTGTTTGCGCGAATCTAAATTTTTTATGGTTTTATTTTGTTTTATTTGGTTTTATTTGGTTTTATTTGGTTTTATTTGGTTTTATTTGGTTTTATTTGGTTTTATTTGGTTTTATTTGGTTTTATTTGGAGAAAATAAATGATTTAATAGGGAAAATAAATCAATTTGAGGCTAAACTATAAGAAAAAAAACTTGCCTTTCGATGTCCAATCCTTCCAACTCTGGAATACTGAAACTTAAATCCATAATCTCAATTGGTTGAAAGTTCACTTCCTGTTTTCTCGGATTCTGCATTTATGTAGATGCACTTAGAATTCATGTATAAATAATTAACATGCATAAAATGTAGAGATATTTATACAAAACATTTTCATCGGGACATAATCTGCTATTTTTAATATATATTAGACAAATAAATATGTTCATAATACAGCGTACATATATATATTAGTTTATTATTTTAGTATGTTTAGTCAAATGTTGACTACACTTACAGTGATAACCAAAAAACTCTAAAATAGGAAGAAGACTTAATGGAAATTCTTAAGTATATTTGATATTGTTACAAAGCAAATAGTTTTACCAGACACTTATTAAATCAGTAATTAAGAAATATGGGTCTGATTACACTGCACAATTACTCTGTCTCATGCTTATTTGACTATTTAAACTCATAACTTGTGTCTTGAAGTCGTCTTCCTATTTCAGAGTTTTCTGGTTATCACTGTATTATTTAGAATATTTCGAATTTAACGAATTTCGCATATTTAATCTATTTTAGAATAATTTTTTTCTTCAAGATTAAAGATATTTTTATGCTTTATATTTGTACGGCTTCTAATATCCTGTGAAAGAATTGAGTCTCAAATATTAAAATAATGCAATTATCATTTTAATACAAAGTAAATCTTTGCCATAGCCCCTAATTTCTAATCCCTATATATTTGCAACCGAAGTTTGTAGACCTTAGATATTTCAAACTATGATTTTCGTCAGATTAAATAGTGTTACCATAAAAAAGTGTTATGAAATAAAGGAAATCTAAACCTAATGTGAGTAATCTACAGAGTATAAGAAAAATGTATTTACAAACTTAAAGAACTAACAAATAAAAATGATACTAATGAATCATGGAAAGCTGAAGCTCTCTGATGGACTCTCCGCCTTTCATTCGCCTCTTACGATGAATTAATCTTCTGTCTTCAGACTCTTCGTGAATACTGACTCTATACTCTATTTAGGTTTTAGCCCAGGCCAATCCTATTTTCTCATTCTAAGCCGTGGTTCATGCCTATTTGCTTGAATTTAAACCAGGATCTCGGGCAATGGTGGCTTCGGTTTTCCGCATGTTCAAACATGCTTTCAAAGCATGTTTTCTGGGTTGGTATTTTCTAACGACAAATATTTCTCCACATTGTCGACTTATCATCTGCCCCACTATCTGTCTACTTATAGCTATATACAAACGAGCTAATACGTTGTCCTGTTTAAAGGCCGGACTACTTGCAATCCGAGCTTAGCTCTGGATCCGTATGAGGACTGAAGGGGTTACTTCATTGAAACTTTCCATATTTCGAGCTATGAAGCCAACACCGGTTACAATAGTCTAAGTTTGAAATATCAAAGGTTTAAGCCTTCAGCTTGCAAAGATATAAGGATAAGAACATTTAAGTCTATGGCAATGACTCTTTTCCTTTTGACTTTTATTTCAAATTCTTTTTTTTTGTATAAATGACTAATATTTTAAAAATAGTACAAAATTGGATAATTTATTTAATGTGAAATGACGAATATTCAAGATTTAGAAAAGTAGTTTCAATTATATTACACTTACCCCAGCAAACCTGGTAAAAGGAAATTATAGAAGGATTGTATGTTATGCAAAATTGAAGGAAGAATTAATTTTTTATGTTCTTTAAGTGCCTATTTGTGTTGATGTTTATTTGCATCTTTGTTTATAAAAAGTGTACTGCACTTTCAAACTGCTTATGCTTAGTTTTTTTATATTTCTCCCAGAAACTACAATAAACGTGTGTCTTTTTAGTCACATGTGGGGTCCAAATAAATTAAAATAAATGTTTAATACTATGTATTTTCTTACAGTTAGCTACAGATACATACACTTAGTCGGTTTTCAATACGACTACAGAAAAAAGTTACTGTACATGTATTCTATATTTTAAGTGCAATGTGGAATTGTACATGTATGTATTCTGTATAGCATATGAACGATGTACAATTAAACATTTTTTCTAAATAGCATATTAACAACGTACAATTGTACCTGTAATCTGTACTTTGTATTGTATAGTATTTGTACATGTTTAGGTTGAAGTGGACCTTGTACATGCATTCTGTATTGTTTATGTACCTGTTTCGGTTGGAGTGGACCTTGTACATGTATTCTGTATTCTTTGTACATGCTTAGGTTGGAGCGGACCTTGTACATGCATTCTGTATTGTTTATGTTCATGTTTAAGTTGGAGCGGACCTTGTACATGTATTCTGTATTGTTTATGTACCTGTTTAGGTTGGAGCGGACCTTGTACATGCATTCTGTATTGTTTATGTACCTGTTTAGGTGGGAGCGGACCTTGTACATGTATTCTGTATTGTTCATGTACCTGTTTAGGTTGGAGCGGACCTTGTACATGCATTCTGTATTGTTTGTGTACCTGTTTAGGTTGGAGCGGACCTTGTACATATATTCTGTATTCTTTGGACATGTTTAGGTTGGAGCGGACCTTGTACATGCATTCTGTATTTTTTATGTTCATGTTTAAGTTGGAGCGGACCTTGTACATGTATTCTGTACTGTTTATGTTCATGTTTAGGTTGGAGCGGACCTTGTACATGTATTCTGTGAGAAAGATGCTGGAACTGTGATAAAGACGTATAGTCCTGAACTCATTGTACACCCTGTACTAGGTAATAAACCAGTGTATTCTACACCCTGTACTAGGTTATAAACCAGTTTATTCTCTACACCCTGTACTATTTAATAAACCAGTTTATTCCACATCCTGTACGAAGTGATAAACCAGTTTATTCTATACCCTGTACTAGATAATAAACCAGTTAATTCTACACCCTGTATTAAGTAATAAACTAGTTTATTCTCTACACCCTGTACTAGGTTGTAACACAGTTTATTCTACACTCTATACTAGGTAATAAACCAGTTTATTCTACACTCTGTACTATGTAATAAACCAGTTTATTTTACACTCTGTACTAGGTAATAAACCAGTTTATTCTACACTCTGTACTAGGTAATAAACCAGTTTATTCTACACTCTGTACTAGGTAATAAACCAATTTTTAGGAAACATAATGGTTTGGTTGAAATATTTGGAAATCTAGTTAATCTTGTAAATTTGATTTTGGTTAATTCCTTATTATCTTCAAATTATATATTAATAAGTTCTAAATAAGTATATTTTGACCTTGACACCGAAAATTAAAAATATACTTATTCAGAACTATATGTTCTATGTAGATATAAAATATGAATGAATTTTTTTGTGTTATCAGAGCTGAAAAAGACTTTTCTTAATATGTTTTAAGCTGATATAAACTCTTTACTGAATAATTAACAATAAAAGATATTTAATTGTTTTTAAAAAAAAATCCCATTAAGATTTAATCCTAAATTTTGGAATTTTTTAAAAGTGTTCTGTTAATAAATTTTGAAGTTTTAAAAAATTGGTTTAGGTCCTAACATAAATACAAAAGGCAGCAAGATGAGAAAATGTCCATGAATAATAGTTCATGCCAATATAATATAAACCATTCCTAATCTATAAAACACAAACCGTCTGATTTTAAAGAATTTTTCTAACCTACAACATTAGATATGATTCCCTGTATCATAAATAAGGTTTACTGAGATAATTTATAAACATTTCATGATTCTCCATCTTTTTTATCTTTTTTATTTCAGATAAGAAATCAAATCCATAAATTTACTACTTTTAACAAAGGTTCTGGTTCCCTCATGGACTCATTAATCTCTGTAAACCTAATATACCAATTTTGGGGTTTTCTGTTCTTTCATAAATCCGTTAAAAAACAAACAAGCTTATAAACGATACAATGTATCCTGCATTTCTAAACATTTGATATATTTGTTATTTTAAAATTCAAATTAGGTTTCTTTAAAGGTGTGTCTGTCCTTTTTTCAAGATCACATTTTTTCATCAGCGAGATCTCAAAAATCTTTTAAGATAAACATCCTGTGAATTAATGAAAATGAAAGAATGAATAACCTAATGAAAGAATGAATAACCTAATGAAAGAAGGGATAACCTAATGAAAGAATTATTATCCTAATGAAAGAAAGAATAAGTAACGAAAGAATGAATATCCTAATGAAAGAATGAATAACCTAATGAAAGAATGAATAACCTAATGAAAGAATGAATAATCTAATGAAAGAATGAATAAACTAATGAAAGTATGAATAATGAAAGTATGAATAACTAAAGAAAGAATGAATTAACCTAATGCAAGAATGAATAGCCTAATGAAAGAATGAATAACCTAATGAAATAATGAATAACCTAATGAGAGAATTAATAACATAATCAAAGAATGAATAACATAATAAAAGAATGAATAACCTAATGAAAGAATGAATAACCTCATGAAAGAATGAATATCCTAATGAAAGAATGAATATCCTAAAAAAAGAATGAAAAACATAATGAAAGAATGAATAATCTAATGAAAGAATGAATAACCTAATAAAAGAATGAATATCCTAATGAAAGAATGAATATCCTAATGAAAGAATGAAAAACATAATGAAAGAATGAATAATCTAATGAAAGAATGAATAACCTAATGAAAGAATGAATAACCTAATGAAAGAATGAATAAACTAATTAAAGAATGAATATCCTAATGAAAGAATGAATATCCTAAAAAAAGAACGAAAAACATAATGAAAGAATGAATAATCTAAGGAAAGAATGAATAACCTAATAAAAGAATGAATATCCTAATGAAAGAATGAATATCCTAATGAAAGAATGAAAAACATAATGAAAGAATGAATAACCTAATAAAAGAATGAATGACATAATGAAAGAATGAATAACCTAATTAAAGTATGAATAACATAATGAAAGAATGAATAACCTAATAAAAGAATGAATAACCTACTGAAAGAACCTTGATAAAGCTAGCTCTTGTCAATTCAGCAATTTTTGAATCCTATTCCATATTTATATTAAATAGTTTTCTNTTGAATTATAAAGTGGTGTGAATCGACTATGTACCTCTTTAAATGGAGGCTTGATTAGAATTACACCAACAGTCCCTATAAATCATTAAATTTAAAAATCGGTGATGATTGAACCATCTTTTCAACTCCATTACCAATGACCTTGCCAAATTATAAATTGACCAAATAATTAATCCACGAGTTTGTTAAATCCCAAAATAAGGTGAAACCGGTTTATATTAAATAAACTCATGTTGGAAAATGTAAAGAAATTAGTTGCATTGAAATAGGTCCTCTTTCTGTACTCATATTAACACACTTCATGAGGACTGTTACTAAATAGGTCCTCTTTCTGTACTCATATTAACACACTTCATGAGGACTGTTACTAAATAGGTCCTCTTTCTGTACTCATATTAACTCACTTCATGAGGACTGTTACTAAATAGGTCCTCTTTCTGTACTCATATTAACTCACTTCATGAGGACTGTTACTAAATAGGTCCGATGTATGTGTCCCATTTTAGTTCTTACTTAATATTTTGTCCAAATAAGAACATCCCAAATGTGCGTCAGAATAAGAGCGTTCTGAATGCGCGTTTTAAATAAGTTGCGTCAGGAATGTGAGTCCTTTAAGTGCATCATGAATGTAAGTCTAAATAAATAAGTGAGTCCGAATAAGTTTGTCCTGAAAATTGCGTCATAAATGTGTGTCTCAAAATGTGCGTATCATGAATGTGCCTCCGAATAAAATGCGCCATGAATGTGTGTTCGAAAAAGTGCGGCATGAATGTGCGTTCTAAATAAGTGCGTGATGAATGTGTGTCCTAATAAATGCATCATGAATGTGCCTCCGAAAAATTGCGTCATGACTGTGTGTCTGTTTTAAGTGCATCATTAATGTGGGAACGAATAATTGCTCCCACCAAAGAATGTTTCCAGTTTTCAGACAACGTAGAATACCCAATATCTATATATAATATACATATGTGTAGATACTGAGTACGGTATGGAGGAGATTGATTCATGGCTTCCCAGGTAAATATATATAAATATATAATATGTAATGGTTTAAAGGGATTGTTAGCGTCATTTCAAATCATTCTGCATGCAAAAAGGAGAATACCCGATTTGCAACAGTACCATTTAAACCCTTTGACTGATCATCGATGGCAGTGAACTCCGTGAGTTTATCTCTAAAATAGTGTCAAAGTTGCCGGAAAGCTGGAGTGTATGCTGGCCTAAATATTCATTATTTGTGACACCAAAAAAAAAATAAAGCAGCTCACAAGGAAAGTGTTTTAAAACTACAAGCTTTTTTAGCAGAATAAAAAGGATATATATCCGACATCCTTCATCAGTTAAAGGTTTTTAGTAGATTAATAAGGATACATATCCAGCATCCTTGATCAGTCAAATGTGTTTTAGCAGATTAATAAGGATATATATCCGACATTCTTCATCAGTAAAAGTTTTTTAGCAGATTAATAAGGATATATATCCGACATCCTTCATCAGTCAAAGGTGTTTTAGCAGATTAATAAGGATATATATATCCGACATCCTCAATCAGTCAAAGGTTTTTAGCAGATTAATAAGGATATATATCTGACATCCTTCATCAGTCAAGGGTTTTTTAGCAGATTAATAAGGACATATATCCGACATCCTTGGATCAGTCAAAGGTTTTAATGGAGTTGTTATGAATAGAACATGCTACTCTATAAATGGAGGGTCTAAAATTACCTGTACAGTCCCTTAAATTACATGTACAGTACCTTAATTACATGTACAGTTCCTTAATTACATGTACAGCCCTTAAAGTACATGTACAGTCCCTTAATTACATGTACAATTCCTTAAATTACATGTACAATCCCTTAAATTACATGTACAATCCCTTAAATTACATGTACAGTCCCTTTAAGTGAAAGTTGTGCACACAAATTTGCTTCATATTCAGTAATTTCTTAAATTTTCAACAAAATAATTTTTTTTACAAAATCTTTAATGTCATTATTTTATCATATTTGGAATTATTGCATTATTTTATCATATTTGGAATTATTGCATGATTTTTATAGGATGGCAGTTTACAAAATTGCGTCTTCCAAATTATTATTGACAGTTTTGCTAAATTCACAAAAATAACTGTTTTCATCTAATATTGTAAATTTTAATGTTTAGATTACACTGTATAGTGCTGGGCCCTGGTCTTGGTAGAAATCAATCTATGTTGGGTAGAATATCTTTAATATTAGACAAGGTAGGCTTTTAACCATAAATTCTCCATTTTTCCTTTTTATACTGTTTTTAATATCGATGGTTGTTTTTTTCCGACAAAATAATTTTATTTTTTTTGCGATTTGAAAAAAAAATTAGTTTAATCTTCTTCCTGATTTTTGCTCCTTTTTTCTTTTTTTTTTGGTTGTTATTTTTCTGCAATGTTTTTTTTCTATTTGTATCCTTCTTAGGCTGTTACAAATATTAAATGTGTTTTTTGCAGACGAAATAAGTTTTTTTTTTTTTTACAATTTGAAAAAAAAATTTGTTTAATCTTCAACCTGATTTTTGCTCTTTTTTTTCTTTTTTTTTCTCCAATGTTTTTTTCTATTTCTATATCTGGCTTAATTTCCTTCATTAATCTGTAAATTACAGAATGTTTTGTTGTTCTCAACCCATTCCATCTATCCTAGAAGTCACATTTTCGTCTTTTCTTTAATCAATTAAATCCGTTATTTCATTTTATTACATAATCTAATCTCATTTGAAAAATAGAATCACAATTTAGGGCTTTTCAAGAAAATAGTTCTCAAAATGTCTAAATTCGATCAAGATAAATTATATCTTTAATGATACATTTCTCAAGTTTTTTTTACTACTCTACTTTGAGAATTTCTTTAAGTTTGTTTCTGTTTGTGTAAAATTATGTAATCTGTATTTACTAGAATTTCTTTAGGAAACGGAGTGCATTAATTTAAATAACCAGCTGTGCTGGCGGGCTTGGGAAGTTTATTTATTCACTGTTTTTCTGTTCAAAGGGATTGTTATTGTAATTTCAAGTGACCCTTCCTATAACGAATGTTAAATAACTGAATATGTTTAGAGATTGTCTAATGTCTATTCTTAGTTGAAAGTTTTAATAAATTAATTTCATTTGTAAGTTTCCATCTGATTAAAAATCTATGGATTCCAAAAAGTAATTAAATCACATCAGATTTAAAGAAATCAAGAGATATTTATAAATAATAATATACCATTGTGTTTCGTATTTTAACATTGACGCATATCAGCCATTTAATTTATATCTACAATAATGGCTGCATCAGCATAGCTGCAGCTTGGAGAAAACAAACTGTCTCAGCATTATTCCTTACAAAGGAGGGGTTGCAATCAGGGAGGCTGGATCTTTCTACCTCTCCGTGTGTATTGGCCTGAGTGTACACTTAGTATAGTTTACTGATAAAGGATGTAAAGAGATTCTATTCATACAGTACAAACATCAAATATGCAGTACGCTTTCGGAGTACAAGTGTATGGGGAGATTTTGTATATTGAATATACTCAGTCTTCTCAGAACAGTTTAATAACAATGAAAAATTGCTCTGTAAAAGACTGTAAATGTACATCTTCCTGTGAAAATGGAATCCTGCACTCGATAAAGGAGTAGGGGATTTTAATAGTTACATGGAAAACAAATTCTCCATTTAAATATTTTCAGAAATCACCCCCGAGAACTGTAATATATAAATCGACCTTTGGAAGTGAAGTACATGGCCTGTACAATTTTAAAGGATAAGCGTACATCATCACTCAATATTCTATAACCTCGTCGGTTGCAATGAAACCTCTCAGTTGAAAATGAAGAATTTCATAAAGTGTCCGACAGTTTAGGCTTTGTTTAGAAATCTTAATATCTCCGGTAATATTGAGAGCACGATAAATCAGACGAAATTTTGCTAATGCCATTAGTCGGGATAAAGTTGGAAATATTTGATTTTTTGTATCAAGAATTATACAATACACGTTTAAGTAGGTTGACATATGAAAACCAACGAAAGAAAATTACTTTCGCAATGAAATGCAAAATTTTGCGAAAATGTTCTGTCGTAATTTTACCTATTTTGTGTTGCAAAAATTAATGTTAAGAAAGGAAGCAAAAAAATATGCGAACATTTTTCATTTTTTGCGAAATTTTGCATTTATCTTTTTTTGCAAAAAATGCGAAATTTTCACGAAACGAATTCATCATCGCTGGACACCCTTCGTTATGTAGGACATCCTTTAGCTGTAAAGGTATATTGTGTTGTCAATATAAGGTCATTTAAAGTTAAATTTATTTCCCCTTTCATTCTTTTTCTTGTGGGGTACTTCTCTAACCACATCGTCCTGTGTTTGATGTTCAAGTATGGCCATCAATATCATCATAGAGAAAGTAAACGAAGAGGTAAAGCTTACCTCAGATGTACATTGTACACAACCGACCACCCTATTAATTAATTAATTAATGAGTGGTCGGTTGTGTACATCAAGAAATGTAACGTATCTAACACTGTATACACTTGTATATAGAGTGATCGTATTTCTCGGGGGTGTTTAAATGTAGATAATTGAATATTTGAATAGAAAATTAGATAGACACTTAATATGGATTGTAAACACAGGATTTTATACTGCAGTACATTCAAGTTCAGAATTGTTTGTTTATTTTATAAAAGTATGACCAAATATTGCATCGTGAAAAAATGCACAAACAACTTCTTGTAAAAATGCGAGTTTTTTCAAAATTCCAAAACACTGTGCATGGCTAGACCTTTTAAGATTGGGAGACTCCACCGTACATCCCACGAGTTAAACCGTGATCTGGCCCAAATTTTCTGTGGGACCTCACATGACCTTAGGGAAGGTTTGTGAATGATAAAAGTTTCAAAAATTTGCCAGTAACAAAATTCGATTTTCATTAAATTGAAAATCCACGAAATTTTTATTTATTAAATCAGCAAACTTTTTTTTTGATTGTTTTACAAAATGTTCACAATTGAAATAGAAGATGGGCGCCAAGCGCCCTAAAAGCCTAGTAAGTAAAACATGGATATCTCAGTTAATTTTGATCAGACAAAGGTATGGAGAGTTAATTTTGATCAGACAAAGGTATGGAGAGTTAATTTTGATCAGACAAAGGTATGGAGAGTTAATTTTGATCAGACAAAGGTATGGAGAGTTAATTTTGATCAGACAAAGGTATGGAGAGTTAATTTTGATCAGAAAAAGGTATGGAGAGTTAATTGGCATGACACGCAATAATTTGGACCGTCAATTCAAATCAATTATAATTACAATCTATATATAAATTTAGCTTGTCTGGGTTTTCTGTTTGGGTGTTTGTCTGTTTGTTTGTATCCAATAAATATCAAAACGGCTGAACTAACGGCCCCAAATTTTGTGTGGGACCTCACGTGATCCAGTTTATGAATGATTTTAATAATTTGTGTTTAAAAGTATTTTAATTAAGAAATCTGTCCATTTGTTTCTAAAACGTCAAATGCCCAATCCAATATTATCTTTATCGTCCTGTACAGTGTACATAAAGTACATCTGCAGTACTATTACACCAGAAGAATGAGCTCGTGAACGTAAAGTACATCTGCAGTACTATTACACCAGAAGAATGAGCTCGTGAACATAAAGTACATCTGCAGTACTATTACACCAGAAGAATGAGCTCGTGTACATAAAGTACATCTGCAGTACTATTACACCAGAAGAATGAGCTCGTGAACTCAGTTTTCAAGAGTTTAATTTAATCCTTCACTTCCGATTTATTGCTGCCGATTTATTGCTGGCATTCTTCACATTGTTTAATCTTAAAGATACAGATCACTTTCTACACAGATTTTAAATATTCCGCACAGGCTGTCACTGTCTGTAATGTTTTCGGAATCGTCCTAATTATCTGTGGCACACTAAACTAAGCTAGTGGGGTAGGTGTCAAGTAGGACATGGCCTATTATAGGCCGGGTTCTGTAAGAAGCCTGGTTGCACCATCAAAGTTGTAACCGGACCAACACATAATATAAGGTCGGGCCTGTACATGATGAGCGCCTGGACGACCGGTTCAAGGAGTTGGTCCGTTGGAATCGTCATATTTAATGAGTTTCAGGTCTCATCATTTGTGGTTAAACCTGTCTATGTTACTTTCGACTGTTTAAATTGATTGTGCATTAATATACATTAAATGATTCAACCCTCTGCTTCATCTTTGTTTATACAGGGTGTCCTACTACACCTACTGTTTATACAGGGTGTCCTACTACACCTACTGTTTATACAGGGTGTCCTACACCTACTGTTTATACAGGGTGTCCTACACCTACTGTTTATACCGGGTGTCCTGCACCTATTATTTATACAGGGTGTCTTACACGTACTGTTTATCCAGGATGTCCTACACCTACTGTTTATCCAAGGTGTCCTACACCTACTGTTTATACAGGGTGTCCTACACCTACTGTTTATTTCGGATGTCCTACACCTACTGTTTATACACTACAGGGTGTCCTACGCCTACTTTTAATACAGGGTGTCCTACACCTACTGAACATGGCAGTTGAGAGACAACTTAGCGTTTGAAGCAGTCTTCCATCTTTGTTAACTTATGTGCAGAAAAATATATAAATTACAAAAAATACGATTAGAAAATTTTTAACATTTCATTTGTCTAATTTTTGGTTCATTTGAGCTTCTAGCTGCAGCGCTCGATCCCCTTTTTACATGTTCTTTGGTTAGAACTTATGTTACTGAGCCAAATTTCAATATGGAAAGCACATAAAACGTTAAACTTGTTTGACAACAATGTTGGCATTCATTTGATAACCATTGAAGAAAATCGTCTCTTAACTTTATTTTTAGTGGGACACTCTGTAGATTAGAATCTTCAGTGGGATCCCCTGTAGATAAATATCTAGTGGGACACCTTGCAGATTATAATCTACTGGGACACCCTGTAGATTAAAATCTAGTGGGACACCCTGTAGATTAAAATCTAGTGGGACACCCTGTAGATTATAATCTAGTTGGTTACCTTGTAGATTATAATCTACTGGGACACCCTGTAGATTATGATCTAGTGGGACACCCTGTAGATTAGAATCAACATTTTCAAAATTGTCCTCTGCGTAACTGAATACATCCTTGCAATAAATTCAAATGTCTGTCTAAAGTTGAGAATTTGTATACTTTGAATTATACAAAATAATACTAATACTTAGAGGCAGTGCACACATGGATCAGTATTCGCCTTTTTTCATCTAATGAGCTTTTGAAGTACTTGAATAGAGATTAATTATGTCAATTTTCTTCTTTGTCTCTGATGTATTAATCCATATTTTCTGTTGAAACCACTGTAATATATATACTATATAGTACTTATTATTTGTAACCTGTTGTCTACCTATCATATATTATCCTAATCACTTGTTGCGGTCAGTTCATTAGACGAAATATAGACAATATAGACAAAAGTTTTAAAAATTTAGAAAGAAAAACAAAAATATCTCCAAAATTGTCTCGGAAATATTTAAAGGGCACTATTGTGCATTGGACATGTAACTTTTTAATTAGAGGGTCACTTAACATTACTTTGACAGTGTCTTTAAGATAAAGTATGTATCCTCCCCTAATTGATAATTGTTAAGGTCAAATCGTTCAATGTTCCAATTGTGATAGACGCAGATGGTTTGTGGCATCTTACAACCAATCCGGGGATTCTCAAGGTAACATCACTCTCAGGACCCATGGGGGGAGGTGACGATATTTTTTTCCATCCTTGGCATCGCCCTCTCATCCTATTTTTCTGTTTAAAAAGCGTAATAATACAATTTTGACTAACAACTTTTTTCTTTATCTATACGAAACCCTCTTAGCACTTGCCAAATATGAATTTAAAGTTAAATAAAAAAATTTTAAAGGCATGTCCGATACCCTTAAAAGTTTTGTTTGATCAAAAATGAGTTATTCATAAATTGATTATTTTTAATCATAGTTTCTCTATAAACGTCAATTGCGGATTTATGCTATAAAAACAGAAACAACGGAGGAAAATGTTAGCAACGAACATGCAGGAAAAACCTCGACATTTTGCTTATTATTACCTCAAAAGAGATTGAAAGAATACCGTTTATACCGTATATATTTGTATATTTTACATCATGACTTACACTGTCTCGTATATATTTGTGTTTTTACATCATGATTTACACTGTCTCGTATATATTTGTGTATTTTACATCATGATTTACACTGTCTTGTATATATTTGTGTATTTCAATCATGGTTTACACTGTCACGTATATTTGTGTATTTTACATCATGATTTACACTGTCTCGTATATAATTGTGTATTTTACATCATGATTTACACTGTCACGTATATTTGTGTATTTTACATCATGATTTACACTGTCTCGTATATATTTGTGTATTTTACATCATGATTTACACTGTCTTTCTGTTTAACCATGAATGGATCCTATAAACCCACTTAATTGTGTAAATTTTTGAGGTCATAGTGTACAAAGGCTAGACAAGATTACAAAAAAAAATAATCTATAGCTGTTTCACAAGAAGTTTCAACGAATTTAGTATAATCTAGATGTATAAATAGATTCTAATGACCATTAATTAGAGATTTTGGGGCGTCGTAAGCCCGCCCAATTATTTGGTTTGTCTGTGATGCGTGTATAAAATACCTATTTAAGACTTAGAAGCATCTCTTAAAAAAAATCTAAAGCGGCCGAGCCTTATTTGCCAATTGAATAAGAGGTTTATGGTGTTAACTCAATATTGCTCACCCACCCTGATACCCCTTGTGTGTGTGGGGGGGGGATTGCCAGAATGCGCTTTAAAAATGTTATATTTGTAAAACAGTTTTAAATGGTTTACGGATATACAATAATTTCCACCCTTTGGTGGTTATTTTTGATGGGGTCTCGGCCTTGATTTCCACGGAATGATGGTTGATCTTTTATTTATTTATTTATTTAAATGGAGGGAACTCATTTATTTAGTATCGTGGTTGTTAGTTGAAACCTTCACAGATTCAAATAAACTAGTTCTTGCCAAAAAAGATTTTTTTAATCCCTTTATCTCTGAAACCCGATTTTGTAGATCTTTGATATTTTAAACTACGAATTATGTTATATTAATGAGTCCAAGTTTGAAATTACTAACATCTAATGTTTACGACATCAGAGATTAGTAAAGTTGAGATTTTTGCATTTCCATCAATTTTCTACCATTACTGAACACCGGCTAAGTTGTCTTTGATCAATTCTAAATGTGAGAACATTTTGAAACACGGCAGGTGGTTTCTGGAATTTGTTTACTATTGATAGATTTCGAAAATCGTGTTTTTTAACTTTTAGTTAATGACTTGAAATTTCTTGAAGAAAAACTAGTTTTTAAGTTATTTTTGAAAACATAAACCCCTGATTTGAGGGTTTTTACTTCGTATTTTATTTTCGCATTCAAAATCTTAATATTAAGTAAGCATCTGGTTTCTTTTTTCTTACCATTACATTTTGTTTGTCAAGAAATTTCTGGTTTCTATATTATATTTTCTATTGAGTATGTTTGTAATATTGTTAAAATGTGGGTTTTATTGGTGTATAAGTGTATATTAGCATACGAGGATAAAAATAATATTTTATTATTGTATTATCGACAAACCAGTAAATAAACAGTCCACCCCCCCTCAACTTCCTATCTTTTCCACCTATTTGATTGCGCATTTTTTTTAACCTTTTTGATTTGTAAACTTTGAGGATTAAATTAAGTGAAAAAATTGTATTTATTTAATTTTGAGTTTTCTTTTTGTAAAAAAGCGGCCAGTTTTCAATTTGAGAATTTAAATGAAACCATTTTTCATTCATAATATTATTTCGGAATAAAATAGAATTAAGATAATGTATCATGCTCTAGCCTGAACATGAGGTAGAGAAAGTTATATTATCTAGGAACAGGGATTTAAATATTCAGGGGCTTAGTGGGTTGTTGTTATGGAAAAAGGGGGATTTGATTTTAAGGGCATTAAATAGCAATCTTTTTGCTTAGTTTTAAGTGACGTTTTTCATGTCGCCAGTTTTTCTTTAACACAAAATAAATTTATTTCTGTTTTACATTCACGAATATCTCCCAAATAAATCGTCCAGACAACATTTCAATTTCAACCGGTATTAATTTTTCCTTGGGTCATAAGCCAACACAAAAAAAATGGACTGATGAGTTTTGCAGCTTTGACGTAATAAGCTAAATGTCAGCTACTCCTGGATCTAATAAGCTAAACCTCAGCTACTCCTGGAGCTAATAAGCTAAACCTCAGCTACTCCTGGAGCTAATAAGCTAAACCTCAGCTACTCCTGGAGCTAATAAGCTAAACCTCAGCTTCTCCTGGAACTAATTAGCTAAACTTCAGCTTCTCCAGAATTTAATCAGCTACACAGCTACTCCAGGAGATAATTAGCTACACAGCTACTCCTGGAGCTAATCAGCTACACAGTAACTTCTGGAACCAACAAGCAACTCAACTAACAACTTCACAAATTGCTAGTTGTGAATAATGATCTATCATCCCAAGAACTTTTCCATAAATACTTACAAGGAGATATGTATCAGTCTCGACTACCTCTATGCTCGAGACTTGGGAAGGACTTCCGTAGAGGATTAAATCCCCCAAAGAGGATTATGAAATCCGTTAAAGAGTAGGTTTGGATCCTGGACCCAGAGAAGACCTACTCATCTTTTTCTCCATCAATACACTCGTTATTGTCATGTATTTGTACCTAGAAGCAATAAATGTACTTCTAAAATATGCTATTTATTAATCTCTGATTTAATATTTGTGTATCTGAAATGTTAACATTATAATGTTGAAGTACCTTGTTTTGTTAACGTTTATCCTGTACTGCATGGGTACAAGAAGGCTGTGTTTATATTTGTATTGTACTGCAGAGGTAAAAGAAGGCAGTTTTTTTATTCGTATTGTACTGCAGGGGTACAAAAAGGCAATTATTATATTTGTATTGTTTTGCAAGGGGTACAAAAAGGCAGTGTTTATATTTGTATTGTACTGCAGGGGTACAAGAAGGCAGTAATTATATTTGTTTTGTATTGCAGGGGTACAAGAATGCAGTGGTTATATTTGTATTGTACTGCATGGGTACAAGAAGGCAGTGGTTATATTTGCACTGCAAGGGGTACAAGAGTTTTTATATTTGTATTGAACCACAGGGGTACAAAAAGGCAGTGATTATATTTATATTGTACTGCAAGGGTACAAGAAGGCAGTGATTATGTTTTTATTGTACTGCAGGTGTACAAGAAGGCAGTGATTATATTTGTATTGTACTGCAAGGGTACAAGAAGGCAGTGATTATATTTGTATTGTACTGCAGGGGTACAAGAAGGCAGTGTTTATATTTGTATTGTACTGCAGAGGTACAAGAAGGCAATGTTTTTTATTTGTTTTGTACTGCAGGTGTACATGAAGGCAGTGATTATATTTGTATTGTACTGCAGGAGTACAGGAAGGCAATGTTTATATTTTTATTGTGCTTCAGTGGTACAGGAAGGCAGTGTTTATATTTGTATTGTACTGCAGGGGTACAAGGAAGCAGTGTTTATATTTGTATTGTACTGCAGGGGTGCAAGAAGGCAGTGATTATTTTTGTATTGTACTGCAGGGGTACAAGAAGGCAGTGATTATATTTGTATTGTACTGCAGGGGTACAAGAAGGCAGTGATTACACCGAATGCAATGGAGTTCTCCAGACTCGTTAAATCTATTCTCTGCAAGGTAAATTGATAAATTTTTATATATTTTTTTTCTTCAAATATTTGTTAATCATTTCTTTACAATATTATACAGTATTCATCGTATATATCAATAAAATGAAGATTTGGATTTATATTTTTTATTTCTACCAAGCTTTGTAGCAGCATGGAAAACATGGAAACAATCAACAGCTTCTCTTAGTTTAAAATAATAGTTGTTTAGAAATCAAAACTTGTATTGATATAAACGCCGAACACTGTAGTTTCCAATATATATTATATGTAGAGACAAAGGACAAAGTATTGTTATAAACCTCATTATTCGGAAAGTGCTTAGGATCTCCAGATCCGCTGAGTCATTAACATATCTCTGGATTAGGATTCACAAAATAATGGTAGAGAACTAATAGTAGTGATAGCAGGAGTGTATATTTTTAAGAATTTCCCCCCCCCCCATTTAGTTTCCCCAACTCAGTGAATAAAACCTCAAACTAATTTTTTACGCTCTGCATAAACATACCTGACTGGAACAAATGATTTCCAAATCATTTTTCAGGAATATGTACGGCGTACACCCCTAAGTATTATTAAGGAAAATATTCCCGGTTTCAATCTTTGAAAACGATAATTTCAGTCAATTTCTTTCCTTGTCTTTGCTGCACACATTTACCAGTACAATATAGTTTCAGTAGAAATAAATATTTCCATATACTTATTAGCCCCGATATAAAGTTTTATCTCATACTGCCATGCAATTTCTATTGGTTCAGAATAGACACCAACCACATGACTGAACCCTGATTGGATCAGGCGCTAATGGAATTGCATACAAGTGTGAGTAGCTTCTAGGGAACTCCTTACTCCAAAAATCTCAATTTTCAGATTTTTATTGTTGCTCATATATAGGTTTATAGATACCATTGTGAACCAGGCAAGTAAATTCTAGAAATTATATGTCTATAGTGTAAACAGTCATGATATTTATTAAAGATTCTCTTAAAAAGGAAAATAAATAATAAAACTAATAAACTCTTGTTTTTGTATTGAAGAATTACTTACTATTGCTACTTAAAACCAGTTTATTAATAAATAATACACTAATGAAGAATGATGAATATAAATCGTATATTAATTGTCAATATCTTTGATAATACATAATTATTTCAAATTAATAGTTGTTTTAACATGAATATTCAGAATTCTATTCGAAATGAAATATTTAAAATAATATATATATATATATATATATATAGCTAAACCAGAAGGTTAAAAGATATTTTGAAAAGACGACATCTAGTGCTCTATCTGTGTTGTTATTAATTTATGATTTTATTCCCAAAAAAAATCTTGATAAAATAATTTACCTTTAGTCAAACTATATTCGAATATGAAAGACTAAACATTTAAAACTATTCAGAAATGTTGATGTTGCGTAGGCCACACTGTTAATTACAACTTATTCTAGGATATACCTCCTAATGGACTACCTGACCCTAAGCTAGTGGCTGAATTATCAACTGCACTGGGTCATGTGACTGTAGTTCACAAAGGTATATTTTCATGTAGTGTTAATTTCAGCCCCAATCTTGAATAAAAAATTTAGAAAATTTAGAAAACAACTTTTCATCTTTTTATCTTTTTACAGTGCTACCCTCAAAGTATTTGAAACAAATAAACGATTCATTCATCTTTTGTTTAATAAAGGGTTAATATTCTCCACCTCAAATAATAAGTACAGGGTTACCCCTTTAATTCTCAAATATCAAATACAGGGTTAGTGGTTACCCCTTCTTTTCTCAAATATTAAATACAGGGTTAGTGGTTATCAAATACAGGGTTAGTGGCCGGTTACCCATTATTTTCTCAAATATTAAATACAGGGTTAGTGGTTACCCCTTCTTTTCTCAAATATTAAATACAGGGTTAGTGGTAACCCCTTTAATTCTCAAATATCAAATACAGGGTTAGTGGTTACCCCTTCTATTCTCAAATATTAAATACAGGGTTAGTGGTTACTCCTTCAATTCTCAAATATTAAATACAGTGTTAGTGGTTACCCCTTCAATTCTCAAATATTAAATACAGGGTTAGTGGTTACCCATTATTTTCTCAAATATTAAATACAGGGTTAGTGGTTACCCCTTCTATTCTCAACTCTTTAATACAGGGTTAGTTCTTCAACTTCAACTCTTAAAAGATAAAGGAAATATTCACTCAAGATAAAAGTTAATAAAAACATTGAGTAAACCAAGATCTCCGGAATTAGAAACACAGGTCTATATTACCTCTCTAAAAGGTATGCCTGAGATCAAGAAGCGTTGCCATCTGATAATCGAAAATTGTTGTATTATATTTATATTTTCAAACAGGTTAACAATCCCTTTAATATGTAGTAATTGGTGTAGTTCCTTTGTCATAAAAACGTTTATTACTCAATTTATTTCTGTTTTGAACAAAAATGTTAATTCAGGTGGGATAAAAAGTAGGGATACTGTCACATGGTTATACATATAATTAGATTAATCTAAACATTCCAGTAAATTAGCTCTATCTTGATTATTCCAGTAAGTTAGCCTAATTTTGATTATTCAGAGATGGAATTTAAATAATTTGAGCCGCGGTTTAATTTAAGCGCCGGCTTAAATCTTGAAACATTTGATACAATTTTAAGTGGAACCAACCATATTTAAACCGCAGCTTAAATTTAAACCGCAACTCAAATTCTTTAAATTCGGCCACTGGTCTATTAGTTTGACATATAGGATCGTACTATCATCAATATTCTATAGAATCAAGTTGATTTGAAATTTGTTTATCTAACTGTAATGGATATGCTCTGTATACTTTATAATATGTAAATAACTGTATGTATACTTAATACTGGTTTAAATACATGTATATTCTATACTGCGTATTAGGAATCCACGATATAATCTACAATGGTATGAATACTATATAATATACTGTATCAGTGTATAATGTATACTAGGAATCCACGATATAATCTACAATGGTATGAATACTATATAATATACTGTACCAGTGTATAATGTATACTAGGAATCCACGATATAATCTCCAATGGTAAGAATACTATACAATATACTGTATCAGTGTATAATGTATACTAGGAATCCACGATATAATCTACAATGGTATGAATACTATATAATATACTGTTTCAGTGCATAATGTATACTAGGAATCCACGATATAATCTCCAATGGTAAGAATACTATACAATATACTGTATCAGGGTATACTGTATACTAGGAATCCACGATATAATCTCCAATAGTATGAATACTATATAATATACTGTATCAGTGTATAATGTATACTAGTAATCCACGACATAATCTCCAATGGTCTGAATACTATATAATATAGTGAATCAGTGTATAATGTATACTAGGAACCCATGATATAATCTCCAATGTCAACAGTATAACCCTCAATACAAAACCGATAATGAAGAAAACTCTATATTTCCTGAAAAAATATATAAATAATAGCATATAAAATTGTTACAATGAATGTTTATAATGGAAAGATTCTTACGATCTATTTTGAGATATTGGAGGGTTAAATCGTCGGAGAGTCCTAAGACGTTTTTTTTAAACTTCTGAAAAGAATGACAATTAATTTTTAACGAAAGTCACTAATTCTTTATGTGAAAATATTCTTTGTTTAACTTTTGAAAATGGATGAATTCACAATGTTTTAAGTTATTTACACTCCGATGGGGAACAAAGGACTGGAGCCTAAAATTATTTTGTTTGGACTTAAGTGTTTCCGAGAGGGGTTCTAAGTTAAAGACTTTGCATACATGTATCATAGTTTATGGTTGACAACTGTAAAATATACTGTATACTGTATTGTTGTTAACCATTAACTTTAAGACCTCAACTTAAAATCTCCTCTCGGAGAAAGCCTAACCAAATTTTCAGCCCGCATTCTCTTTGTACTCCGTCCCACTGAGCTTAAAACATTTTCGTTTATTGTGAAATCATCAAAGTTAAGCAAGAATATTTTCATATGAAGCATTACTGAATTTCGTTAAATAATCAACTGTAATTTTTTTCAGAAGTTTAACAAAAAACGTATTTTGATACTGATCAACAATAAGTCTCCCCCTATCATACCTAAATAAATCGTAAGATTTTTTTTCTATTATTAATGTTCATTATAACATTGTACAAGTAACCATGACCTATAATTTATGTTATTTTTTAGGAAATAAAGCTTTTGTTATCGATTTTCTTGAGACGGGGTCACTCTGTTGTGTGTATTTGCGGCCGAACAGAAAGGAATTATCTGGACAGAATATATTTCCCTCACCGGAATTCCGAACGGCCTTTTAATCCAAGTTTATCTGGTGTGTTGCTGTTATCTGTCAACAATTGTGTATACTAGGAGCCCTTGATATAATCTCCAGTGGTCTATATACTATATAATTTACAGTATATTAGGAACCCATGATATAATCTCCCATGGTCAATACTCAATATACTATAAAATATACTGTATACTGTATACTAGGAGCCCTTGATATAATCTCCAGTGGTCTATATACTGTATAATATACTGTATACTGTATTGTGTATACTAGGTACCCATGATATAATCTCCAGTGGTCTATATACTGTATAATATACTGCATACTGTATTGTGTATACTAGGAGCCCTTGATATAATCACCAGTGGTCTATATACTATATAATTTACAGGATATTAGGAACTCATGATATAATCTCCAATGGCCTTGTATAATCACCAGTGGTCTATATACTATATAATTTACAGGATATTAGGAACTCATGATATAATCTCCAATGGCCTTGTACTATATACTGTATACTGTATACCAGGAGCCCATGATATAATCTCCAATGGTCTATATATTATATACTGTACAATATACTGTACACTGTATACTGGGAGCCCATGATATAATCTCCAATGGTCTATGTACTATATAATATACTGTAAACTGTATACTAGGAGCCCATGATATAATCTCCAATGGTCTATATACTGAGATCTGTGATACTGCTGGCTCTCCAAGAAGATGTGGTGGGCAGGTAATACATACAATGGATACCAAAATATAGGAGAACCTAAGACGACATAAACCATCTTAAAGTGTTTAACGTTTATTTAAAGATTAGTTTGTAAAGCTTGTTAACAATAATTTAGTTTGCAACCAAGTAAACAACCTTCATGTTTTCTACAATTTTGTTTATTTATTCAGAGATGTCGTCTTTGTGTTCATTTATTATTATGACCAGGCACAAATTATTAGGAAGAGGGAAGGGGGAGGAGGGTTCATGAATTTAAATTAAAGTTTTGCATGCTACACTATAGTATATTTTTCTTAATTCAGTCCCTTAAAATGTTTTTTAACTAGGCTCCTAGGGAGGGGGGGACAAAATTTGAACTGTAAATTCAAAGCATTTGGCTTCTTGGATACTTTAAAGGTACATATATAGTCCAATTACCTTTCAAGTACTACTTTATCTCTCATTCAAACAAAACTAGCAGATCAAAAAAACTGCCTCCCAACTACGAAAGGGGCCCAACAAAGTCGGTTTATCTGGTTTAGTATAGCTCTGAGTTCTAGGGGGGGGGGGTCTACGCCCCTCCCCCCTTCCTTTACAGGTTTTAGAGAGGGGCACTGCCCCCCTTTCCCCACCCCCTGTATAGGCCCTTGGAGAAAGAATCGACCGTATGAATATACATACATGCTTTGCGGACGGTACTCCATTTGAAAAAGAAATATGCTTATCCTTAACTTGTCTCAGCCTGAAATTTAAAAGAGTGTCGTTGAACAAAACTCTCGAGTTTCCTTTTTGGGGTGGTAACATTTGTGTAGATTTTGATTTCAGAGATTCGACAAAAAAAAATGAGAAAATAAAATAATATTTCATAACATAAATATTGTTATTCACAAAACTGCCTAACCCCATTCGTGAAATCCGGGTTTTAAAACTGGCTTTTAGAACGATACACTGTCCTAAGTTATGGGCTCAGATTTACAAATACCGCGTATATGTATTCAGAATAATTTATTGTATACATTACGCAGGGAAAAAAGTAGGCTGAATAACGCCAAACAAACATTTTTAGGAGATGCAAAAATATTGGAAATACAAACGTATTCTTTAATCATATGAAACATCGGTCTTACTTGATATGGTATAGTAAAACACGTTTAAAAAATTATAAGACTACCTTAAAAACTCTTTTTAAAATTGAATACCGTCTGCAAACATGTATAAATCATATTGTATGGCGGGCCGTGTCGATTCCGTGTCGATGTTACATGGGATGTTGTTCCACAGGGTGACCTACTGGCTGGTTCTCTAGCTACATTCCTTCACTGGTCCTTGGCGCACTCTGACCTACCAGCTCCTGGACCAACTATGATTGCTGCGTGGGGAGCATGCCGGTTAACTCGAGGCTGTGCTGCACAGGTAGATTGAGTACAAATCCATACAATACGCATACTAGTTCCAGTAGACTAGAACTAGAAATATAGAATGTAGCATACTAGTTCCAGTATACTAGAACTAGAAATGTATAATTCAGCATACTAGTTCCAGTAGACTAGAACTAGAAATGTAGAATGCAGCATACTTATAGTTCCAGTAGACTAGAACTAGAAATGTAGAATCAAGCATACTAGTTCCAGTATACTAGAACTAGAAATGTATAATTCAGCATACCAGTTCCAGTAGGCTGGAACTAGAGTAGATTAGAACTAGATATGTAGAATGCAGCATATTAAGACTAGAACTAGAAATGTAGAATCAAGCATTTTAGTTCCAGCGGACTAGAATTATAAATGTAGAATGTAGCATACTAGTTACAGTAGACTAGAACTAGAAATGTAGAATGTAGCATACTAGTGCCAGTAGACTAGAATTATAAATGTAGAATGTAGCATACTAGTTCCAGTAGACTATAACAAGAAATGTAGAATGTAGCATACTAGTTCCAGTAGACTAGAACTAGAAATGTAGACTAGAACTAGAAATGTAGTGTAGACTAGAACTAGAAATGTAGTGTAGACTAGAACTAGAAATGTAGTGTAGACTAGAACTAGAAATGTAGTGTAGACTAGAACTAGAAATGTAGTGTAGACTAGAACTAGAAATGTAGTGTAGACTAGAACTAGAAATGTAGTGTAGTCTAGAACTAGAAGTTGAATGCTGAAAGGAAAGATAGTTTTCCTATCCATGTAATCTTTGAATGCATGGATGTCAGAATTATAAAATATTGGCCTTAGCTTTAATTTTAATCAATTCTTGCATGCTTCAAGTGTACTTTCAATCTCTTCTCTCTAAACTACTAAACTTGAAAATTTCACTTTAAAAAGTTCAAGTTCACATAAAATCTTATTATAAATCAGTCGCAAATTTATTTAGTGATTTCATCGGAAACTATACATTTTAGTAAAATATTTACTATTTGGTATCTGGCATCACTAAATTAGGTGTTTTGGGATCAATAGGTTCTTTCATCAAGTTAAAGAAAGTTTTTGTCGAGACTGAATAAACCCTATCAGTGGTCTTGTTTAAACAAGAAAGCAAGGTGCCTACAAAGTACACATTTTTATAAACAGTCTGCCAGAGCATTCATTACAAGAAATAATCATTACTTCTTTATCAATGGTGAGAAGTGACTAAACGATTCGTCGAAGACAATAAATTTTTCTGAAGTTTTAAAGATTTTTAAAGACCATCCTTAAACTTATTGTTAAGTTTTTAAATTAAAAAATCCGAAATGTTTCCGAAACCTTTTTTCCAAAATGTTTCATAAATGGTGTAGGCCAATTTTTTTAAGTACAAGAGCAAGTTACCAACAGGGTAAACTCACAACTTAGATATTTTCTGAACGCGGCAAGCGCGCGTGACTCCTATAGGTAATTTGCCCATAATTCAAACCAAACTCTCGTTCAATTTTTCTTAAATATTACTGATGAGTGGTTAATAGTCATTAGGGAATATATATTTTGCGCATTTAGTTTGTTGAGACAACGTTTATGAATTACTGTTGTGATCTTGCCAGGCTACATTTGTTTCATAAAGCGTGCTGGGTCTATTTTACGATCTACGCTTGGTATCCAGACTGGACAGTACGACTGAATACATTTACATTATACAGTAAATGTTGTAACTGCTTATGCGTAAAAAAATCCCAATTATTGTTTATATTTGGGAAAATATACTCTTGCGAGTTAAATGTACTCCTGTATGCTGAGTCCTTTAGCACCTGATCCAATCATGGTTCAGTCATGTGTTTGCTATCTATTTTAAACCAATAGAAATAGTTTGGCGGTAACATCTATCTATCTCATTATCCAATTAGAGATATGAATCCTTCAATCGGCGATATCAGTAAATGGTATTATTTACTTCTTCTGAAACTTAAGTGGTTGGGATAGTATAAGTGGAAAATTTAGTTTTTAGAAAGATCAAATGTTTCATGATTTTTAACAATTTTTCAACGTTCATCTTTTATCTTTTTATCCAGGCATTTAATGAGTGCGGCAGATCAGCGACTACTACAGACCTCATTAATCAGATACATGCAGGGAATATATCAATAATAATATATTGTATATTTGTTATTAATATCATATATTTAATACATTTTATAATACATAATTCATGAAAGTACAATTTATTCTTTTAAATATCCAAAATAGTTCATCATTAATAAGAATATAGTACAATTCAGTATTATTAATGCATATAATGCAATTTATTATAAAGAATATCAAATGCTACAATTTCTTATTAAAAATATATGTACAAAAAAAAACACAATTAATGTAAGTTAATTCTTTTGTTTTTTATAGATACTTAATAGTTATTTTCCATAACTTGATATTTTTTATTTCTTTACTTTCATTATCATTATCATTATCATTATCATTATCATTATCATTATCATTATCATTATCATTATCATTATCATTATCATTATCATTATCATTATTATTGTTTGCCAGAGTTCACAAGATTGTATGAGAATGAAACCTACTTATAAAGGAAAAGACATCAGACACTAGACAAGAGACACCAGAAACTAGACAAGATATACCAGAAACTGAATCAAGGACACCATACACTTAGGAAAAAAAATTGCATTCTCTGGATGTCGTCTTACCTTGCGATGTTGAAACTATAAAAGATTCAAGCATATTCTGTTCTCCTGTAAATAATAAAATGAAAACCTAACTATTAAATCGATTGATCAATTGATTACTTTATTGATTGATTTGTTGATTAACTATACAGCATTTTCTCTTATCATGACGCCGTTTTACATTGTCTGACCAAAGTGTGCAACTTGGAAAGTTTTTATTGTTAAAGAAAATGAGCTTTGGCCACAAACTCAAATTGTTTACCTTCTATATCTTTGCAACCCTATATCGTGAATCTTTGTTTGTTTAAACTATGAATTCTGTCAGATCAAATAGTTTACACTGTAAGGTTGCAAAGATATAGGAAATCGAAAATTTCAATTTGTAGCAAAAACTCGGCTCCTTTCCCAATCTCTGTAGTGTAAGAAATATTGTATTACAATTCGGGGTTTTGGATTTTCTTAGTTTGGGACGAGTTTACAAATTTTGCAGAGGAAACAAACTTCGGGGAGGTTTTGATTTTCTTTGATAAAACTTCAAGCTGCCAATTTTCAGATCTGAGAATTAAAACAAAGAATTCCTCTTTCGAAATTTTTCTCAACCAATATTGAAAAGAAACCAGAATAATATTTCATAATATTTTTTTTTCAAATTAATCGATGAACTCATTAGTTATCAGTTTTGAAGCTGTGATTTTAGTTGATTTGTTACCAAGAATTTATACTAGATTGGTTATTGGTTATTTTACTCGAAATCAAGATTTATTTAAACGGTATAAATCTTCTGTGATTATATTTATAAAAACAGTTGTTTGTTTTTCCTCTTCAAATGTTCATACAGAAACATATAAAACGTTCAGATTAGAATCTTTTAAAAATCTAGCTTCATCAAAAATACTCCCTATAAAATATCTTTAGTACGGCAAATTTGATAAACTCTTTATTATTAAAAAAAAGCATAATTGTGTCTTCGAAAAAAAGAAAAAAAATTCTTGATTTTAAAAATAAATCACAATTTTAATTCGGCACGTCTAAAAAATATCCAAAAATTAGTTGTTCAGTAAAATCTTATATATAGGACCTTTCGCAGACTATCCCTTTAAAATGTGTTTGTTATTATGCTTATACTATCTACATTACACTTTTATTCATAATTAAAGCAGCTAAAGCGTTATGTACATTTGCTGTTCTGGGTTTGTTCAAGTCGAAATTATTTGTAACAACGATTTTGTGTTGGCATGTACTGTACATTCTACCTACGATATTGCTGTACATTGTACATTCTACCTACGATATTGCTGTACATTGTACATTCTACCTACGATATTGCTGTACATTTTACATTCTACCTACGATATTGCTGTACACTGTACATTCTACCTACGATATTGCTGTACATTCTACCTACGATATTGCTGTACACTGTACGGAGTACACATGAACTTGCCAAACGTTCATAAGTTATTTTAATGCATTCCAGTTTGCTGTGTTTTTGAAATTTTAGAATTATTAAAATTTAAATGCAGTTTAAAGATTTTAAATATTTTATTATCGTATAAATTATTGTTGAAAATATACATTTAAATCCTCAAAAAAAATGTTTATTTTTGTCTGTGTGATTTAAAGTTGTAGGAGCTGTGGAATGCATTTCTTGATGATATTTTAAAGTAAATTCGTCCTTAAAGTTTTAGTTTAATGTTTTATTATGATTATACAGAACATAAATCAATGAAACCTTTTTTAGCATGCTGCAGAGGGATGGGGTCTGAATTGGCATTTATTTAATTTATGAATTTCTACTGGTCTAAAGCATATATTTTTACGATGAAATCACAAATAATAATTTCAAATGATTCATTACCTACAGTCAAATCAAGGAGTATGGATAAGAAGGGAGGTAAAACTGACGTGGCCCGCCCTACTATATGATTATATATATACATGTCTTGCAGACGGTACTCCATTTGTACAAGAAATATTCAGAATAGGTTATTACATCAGACAAAAATTTCTTAATCAAATTAAGTATCGTCTGCTAAGCATGTATATACTATATATGGTAGGGCGGGCCGCGTCAGTTGTATCTCCCTTCTATTTCATACTCCTTGATTCAAACACGTACACAGAACACTTGGTCAAAGTTCATAATGCATTCTCTAAAAACGATACTTGCGGATTTTATGCAACAGAGACAAAGAAAATACTCGTCAGAATTCAACAGATTTTATGATTTGAAAACATCAATATGTTGACAGTAATAACCATAAAACTATGATTGGGAAGACGACTTTTAGAATCAAGTTTTAACTTTAAAAAGAGCATGAGACACAGCAGATCCATTTCACTAATTTAGTGACTTGATAAGTGTCTAGTAAAACTATTTTCTGGTTATTACTGTAATTATTCAGATTGAAAGGTTATCTTTGTATGCCACTGTTTGAATAGACCATCATTTGAAATTATGTTGACAGTCCCTTTTGTAATCTTCTTGGAACCCTAAGCATATTGAGAAGCTTATAACTTTTCACAATTTTGAGTTTTTCTGCAAGATTGCATTTTATTCTTAAAATAAAATTTTGCTTAGAGTATATATTTTAGAAAAATGTAACCCTCCCGTCCCCCTCTTTTAAAGGGTTTATTTTCTACAATTCCAGATTGTATGATTTAAGGTGGCCGAATTTTAAGACATTTAACAAATTTTAACTCTAAATGTAAGACAGAATTTGTTTAAGAGTGGTAGAAAAATGCGGGAATCTGACGGGGGGGAATTACCCAAATAAATCTGGACAGTTAAGTAAATGTAAATACTTAAAGAGTCTAAAGGCACAAATAAAAAGTTTTAAATTCGTTCTAAAACATGTTTCGAGAAACTTGTTACTCTCATTCAAGGTTGTAATGCAAGGAAAGTTAATTGCATTTGCGTATACTCTGCGTACAGTATTGAAACCAGTTCTCTCTGGGCGGAATTTGTAAAATCAAGAATAGATGCATCAGTGTTTGTCTAGTATCCGAGGAAGATAAAAGCACTTAATTTTGATAATTTTGAAAATTCACATAAAAGTTTCCTATGACCAGAATAGTTCATTGATTATTTTTGTGAAAATTGATGGCTGTGACATCCGTCTTGAGTTTACCTTTCCGCCCAAAGACAGTACACTGTAGTACAAAAAATACGCACACCTCTGAAATAACTTTCCTAGCATTAGTACCTTGCTGTAGGACCTATTGAGTACGTTAAGGCCACCATATTGATGTTTGCATGAACCTTGGAATGGGGTGAGAACTGCAGTAGAGTATTTGTTTATAAAAATTTAGTTCATATTCCTAATTTCAAGCTTCTCACAACAAACATTTGCTATAATTATTGACTCAAAGAAGTTCGTAGTAAGATTTCGATTCTACTGGAGACCACCGGAGGGATTTTATTTTCACTGGAGGGGTTTAAAAAAATGCNTAGATGGGCATCCTTCTCCGTTCAGTAGAGATGGGCATCCTTCTCCGTTCAGTATAGATGGGCATCCTTCACCCTTCAGCGAAGATGGGCATCCTTCTCCGTTCAGTATAGATGGGCATCCTTCTCCGTTCAGTATAGATGAGCATCCTTCACCCTTCAGTGGAGATGGGCATCCTTCTCCGTTCAGTATAGATGGGCATGGTTTATAGGTCTGCTGTTAAACATTTATGGTTTTTGAATTTAAGATGTTTTCTTTATAAATGTATGATTTAAAAGTTTGCTAAATTTACATGCATCACAAGAGAAAAGAATTGTCTTTTGATTTGTAAATTTATTATAGATTCTTGTTTCTAAATAACCAAAGTCTTTTTTTCTTTAATGGGAGTGACCGGCTATGTAGGGTAGTTGAACTGAGTATGCAGTGTTGTCGAAAACTTCTTTAGGATTCATTTGAGACATATTTCACTTTTTAAAGATCTGTAAATCCTGAGTTTGAGCGCAAATTTGACGTTCAAAACTCCTGATTGGTAGGTGGATACGCTTTCAGAATTAGTTTTTTCTTAAATTATTAAATAACGACAACGAAATATAAAATAAAAATTATACAGTAATCTAATTAGATGGCTAGGAACATATTTTACAAAAGAAATTTGTCAATAAATCAATGCTAAAATCGATTATTTCGTTTTCATTATTATATTGAATTTCTAATTTTCTTTGAATTTATTCGCAGATTTCTTCAAATTCTTTAAATTTCGCCTTTTCAATAATAATTATAGAAAATCTGCGAACATCTTTGTGAATAACGAGAAACTAGAATAATGAGATAATAGAAACTAATAATTGAACAAGATTACTTATTGTTGATGATAAGATTAATTTTTATTTTCTCAAAATGTTCCTAAACATGACGTCTGTAGTTTATTATAGAATATTTTTACATTTTATGTCGTCGTTAATTAATAATTTAAAAAAACTAATTCTGAAAGCGTATCCACCCCCAAATCAGGAGTTTTGAACATCAAATTTGCGCTCAAACTCAGGATTTACAGACTTTTAAAAAGTAAAATATGTCTCAAATGAATCCTAAAGAAGTTTTCCACAACACTGCGTCCTCAGTTCAACTACCTTACATAGCCGGTCACTCCCTTTACATAGGGTCGACATTTCTAAAAGATATTTACTTGTATATTTCAAATTAGTCTATGTAGTTATTTTCTTGCATTTTGTTAAAGAAACTGAACAATAAGTCTAATTGTCTAACCTCTATAGAGTCAATACCAGTACTGCAACCTGACGTTATATTAGGCATGAAAGATATTCAAACTAAAAAACTATAAAAGCTATAAAAGTTGCAAAGATACATTGATTTTAAAATTAGAGTTTGAGGCAAAAGCGTATTTTTTTCTTACTCTTGCAAACGGTATTTACCAAAGCCTTTTTCTAAAACAATTTAAGGAATTGTTATCATTTCTATTTTTTACCTTGTATTTTATTTTCCAGTAAAAAAGTTGCAAAGTGTAAAAAACGCAAATCTTAGAGCATTTGAAAATTTAAAGAAAAAAATCTAAAATCGATGCCCAACCCCAATGGGAGACGTTAAATCTTATTCTACTAAAAAGTTTGAAAAAGTAAAGGAAATTGGTGCCCTTCTTTAAACTGAATTTTACTAGCTTATCTAAATGAATTCAATCTAGATAAAACCGGTTTAATTTCCGGAACTCGGCAACACCAATTTCCCTCATTTATTTTAAACTCCAGCTAATACAGCAATTTAAACAAGGTTGAATACTCTTGATCCGCTCCAATGGACATAATTATGTCGTCTCTTAAGGTAGATAGATAAAAACCTAATATGACGTCACTGATTCTTAGGAGAGGAAATTTCCCATACATTGGAGGGGGGGGGGGGGGGGGGGGGGTAGAGACTCAGAATCCCTTTCTAAATCTACAGGAATTGAGTCTTTGTCGCAAAGTAAAATTTTCTAATACTTTTATCTTTGCAACCTGATAATGATTGTAAAAATAACGAACGAGGTACAAACTATCTAGCCAAAGAACAAGGAATTCAATTAAATTGAAACATGCCCAGACCTACCTGTGGTTTCACCAATCGAGTAAAGTTTACCAAAGTTAATTTGTAAAAAAGAAAATTAAAAAGGAATAGCTTCTCAGATTCGCTCAGAGCCTCCTATAAGTCAAAAGCCTCAATTTTTTATAATGTTTATAAAACGATACACATCCCTATTTTCTTGAAGGTAGACCTGATTATAAGAAATGATCTAGTGTTTTTGCGGCGCTTAACTTTTGAAAAGAAGAAATTTAACTTTATAGAGAAGAAATATTACAGGGAAAGGTTTATAGCAGATATTAATGGAAGATTATGTTTGCCGCATTGCATCCAGGCAATAGGTTAGTTCTCCCAGAGGAGCACTCACCACAGTTTATCTCAGGTTGTAACCCTTTTCCTGCTGGAGAGGGGGAGGGCAGGGGTCTCATTGAGCAGACCCAATGTGTATATTTGTATGAGGCTGTCAAAGTTTTTGACTTGCCTAGCAAATTTATTCCTCAGAAGAAGATAACAAATTTGGCGTTTACTGGCCGCTACTTTCTAAATTACTTAATTTACCTACTATAATACCTAGGGTTAACGGTTGGTAAAAACAACATTTATGGAAGAAGTTCCTTCATTAACGGCATTTTACATTCTTTCTATAAGTTTCTTTTCGTTAACGACCCTTTAGCGTTAGCGGCGTTTGTAGGGTTTCCACGAAACAGTAGATTCTCTCGCGCAACAGTTTCGTATTTTTGCACGAAATGCCTTTTTTGCAAGAAAGTTTCGAATCAATTTCGTATCAATACGAAACCAGTTTTGCACGAAATCGCGCATGAAAATACAATTTGAGTCATAGTTTTGGCATAATTTTGCGCATGAATACAAGGTCACAGTTTTTGCACGAAATTGGGCCCTATAATGCTCATGATAACGAAAAATTGGAATTTGCGTACAATGTAGTGCATGAATACGAAAATAAGGAAAAGATGTGAATTAGTTTCAGTATTTTATTCTTTAACAATTATTACATTATTATCATTTGTCATGATAAATATGTTTAGAGTAACGGTATAAAGGTGCCTTGGTGCTTCTCAGTCTTACTGATGTGCTTTGAATTAATCTATAGGTAGATATATACATTTCTCTTGTTTGTCTGTCTGCTTGTTTGGTTATCTCCGTCAGCTGGATAAAATTGTCTTAAATCTGTGTTCAAGAAACTCTGAGTGATAAATTCATTCATCTTCAACTAAAGTCAAAACTTGGATCTAAAACATCCTGTTTTTTGCTTCTCCTCCGATCTTACACTACTAGGATTTTAGGGCGCTTCGCGCCCATTTTCTATTTCAACTTTTAATTGTGGCTTTATCTCTGAACATCTTCTCTTTGTACAGTATAAAACAAAAACAAAAAAGTTTGCAGATTTCATAATAATTTTTCGCGCATTTCCAAAATATTACAAAAATAAAAACTTTTAAAGAAAATTTTTTAAATTTTGATCATTCTTTAACCTTCCCTGGGGTCACGTGAGGTCCCACACACAATTTGGGCCCGATTGGTTCTGCAGCCGTTTTAGCGTTTATTGATTAAAAAAAAAGACAGACAAGCTAAAATTATATATAGATGTATACATATACCATATCTTTATGTTGCTACTTGTTTTTATTTAATTATATTCTTTCTCCGTCTAGGCAATATACTGATAGAAGAACTCAATATGTTCTATTGTTATAATATACATGTATGTATATGAAATGGATATTTACCTATCACTTTTAAAATATATTATCTAGATACATGAAACATGACAGTTGGTGAATAGTTTTGAATGTCTTCTTCCGTATCAAGTATTATATATTAAAGACTTTTTGAGTTTATTTTGCTAAAAAATCTTTTTCTCAATTTTATTTAGCTTTGAAATCAACTTAAATACAATAATATACTACCAATTGCGACGTTTTTTTATTGTATTTGGTATTAAAGAACTGAACAAATTATGGAAGAAGATATTTAAAACTATTCACTAAATGTCATGTTTCCTGAGACACCCTGTACTTACTAGGCCGAGGGGGGGGGGAGAAAATAAACTCTAGCAGACATAATAATATTATGACTTTTGAAATTAGGTACAGGGTTTCCTAAAAAACATGGGAATTCAGTGACGAATGCGATATCGTCTT
This sequence comes from Eurytemora carolleeae, assembly GCF_000591075.1. NCBI lineage: Eukaryota > Metazoa > Arthropoda > Copepoda > Calanoida > Temoridae > Eurytemora > Eurytemora carolleeae. The sequence continues at coordinate 123,840 of NW_019396693.1, read as the reverse complement.
TGTTATGAATTAGCATTGTAATACCTAATTTCAACAGCCATAATAATATTATGTCTGTTAGAGTTTATTTTATGGAAAGGGTAAAAGACTGTAAAGATGTGTCTATAATGTCTCTGCAAGATGAACAGTGAAGACGGACAAGTTTACTCTGTCTATACTGCAATTTTCTTGTTTTACTAAGTACAACCGTATGCAGTCAAAACATAAACAAACAAAATGTGAACATAGCAGACGAAACTCTTACAGATTACAGCTTTCTCAGTAGGTATCACTACACTAAATCAAAGAATTATTTGAAAAGACTATATCGAATTCGTCACTGAATTCCCATGTTTATTGGGACACCCTGTATTTAGATACATATTACAATGATAATTCATAACAAAGACGATATCCAATTCGTCACTGAATTCCCATGTTTTTTGGGACACCCTGTATTTAGATAGTATTTTCAATGTATAGCTTAAAGTGATAATCACAATACAGCGGAATTTTTGGACAATTGAGAATAATTTGTGAGACATATTGAAGATGGTCTTGGATCTTCAACATGTTTTCATATTTTCTTCAACATATTTTCATATTTTCTTCAACATATTTTCATTTGCTTCAACACATATTTTCATATTTTCTTCAACATATTTTCATATTTTCTTCAACATATTTTCATATTTTCTTCAACATATTTTCATATTTTCTTCAACATATTTAACCTATATTTGCTTGTATAATTCTGCAAAAAATATTACCCTAGTCCTGCCATTTTAAGATGTGTTCTGTCTTTTAGTGCTTTATCTCAACCTAACATCATGAAAAATTTCGTGTACATTTCATTTTAAGTGTTAAAGATTTTAAAGACTTTTAGTTTAAAAGCTTATTAGATACATTTTTATATTTTAGATAGATATTTTGTCTGTTTTAAAACATGTTTATGTTCTCTTTTACAATCTATTGAGAAGATTTTTTCTATTTGCATAATAACAAAATCATGCCATGACTGAAGGAATAATAATTGATAGATGATTTGATACAGGGTGTCCCACGAAACATGATATTTAATAAATAAAGCTATTTTTAGTTAAAGAAATCTTTTGCTTAGTTATATTTTACTTCGAAATCAATTTTGATATAATATGACTCCCTAATAATATTTTTATTGATCTTTAAGGTAACACACAACTGAACGAAAAAGACATTCTAAACTATTCACCAACTGTCATGTTTAGTTGGACACCCTGTATATCATAAAACATGATTGTGCATACAGAAATTTTTCAAATTAGTTCAAATATTAAGAAAAATATTTATTGCAGACTGCAAATTGTCTAATACTTTAAAATTTAAAGAAAATGGCCTGTAAGTCTGTAAAAATAAGTGTCTTCTCTCTTTTTCCCCTTAATCCTATTTTTCCACTTCGTTTTCTTTATTATATTTAATCTCAGATACTGCCCCGGGCCCCCTCCCCCCCTTCTTAAAAACTACTCGATGATTAGTTCGGATTCCGTAAATCGGAGTAGGTCAGCTTCCATAGCACCAATATCCCTGCCGCGACTGTTTCTTTAAACTGCAATCAATTAATAATTAATTTTAATTTTAACAAAATGCATTAAAATTTCGATTATCTACAGTTAGACATGTTAACTTTATGTATTTTTTGAAATTTTTATATTTTTGATACTGAAATATTTACAGTTGCTTTTTATCTAATATCTTTCTTTAAATGAGAAAACATTTTTGGAATCGTCTTCCGTTGTAGGTAGAATTTTTCAATATCGTCTGCAAACATTGCAAAACAAATAGTGTTAGAAAATAAAGGGAACCGCTTAAAACAATCCGAAATTATAACTCGTCCGACTTTGGATTTTAATACATATATAATGAAATACTAAATGCTTGTTTTTTTTTCTGCTGCAAATTGTCATCATTCAAAGAATTATAGGTAAGGTTAATTTTATATAATATGTAAATTATATTTCGCTTTAAATTCCACAGGGATTTAAAAATATCCTTTAAACGAGTGTTTTTATTGAACCTTCAGAATTCAATGTGATTTAATTAAGTTAAAATCATAGGTGCTTAATGAGGAGCGGATTTGTAGTGTTTTAAAAACTGCCAAAAACCGATATTCTTTATTCACTTAAATACTAATATGGAAAAAATTATCATTAAAACACAGGTTGTTGTCGTAAATTTCAGGCCCGTAGCTAGAAATTTTTAATTGGATTGGGGTGGGGCAAAAATATTAGAAATCTGAGAGAAAGGTAAGAGGATGATAAACGTGCCGCAGGCGAAAAATTAGTTTGACTTGAAGAACTCAAAAAGGGTCAAAATTTAGTGCTATTGAGAAGCTATTTGTATCAAAACAAAACAAAACGGGTGTAGCGATTTGAGCTTAACTATAAACAAATGTATTAATGAAAATTTTTGAATTACAAATAGCCAATAATATTTTTTAATATGAGGGAAAGTAAAGGATGTTAATGCCTGTAAAAATCAAAAAAAGCTCAAGCATGAAAATCTTTGGTTTTCCCAAACTAAAATTTGAAAAAAACTCCCCTGCAAGCTTGAGGATGAGTATTAACAGCTACTCCTAAACCTGGCCATGTGTTTTATATCTATATTTCAATTTGTCTCCATGTTACTTTTTGACGGTTCATTAGAATCACTATTATATTAACAGAGGGGAAAGAATATAAGCTCTCAAAAAAACAAAAAACAAATTATTAATTTTATCATTATGCAAGCAGGATAGAAAAAAAAATTCCCAAATAATTTTTTTCACTAAGCACTCAATTTTTCCTTCTTTCTTTTATTTTTTGTTTCTTTCGTTTTATTCACTTTTTTGTCTCAGAAAGTGTGCCTCCCCCTTCAGGGGGTAGTACGTATCTCTGTGCCCCCCCCCTCCAGCTACGGGCCTGGTAAATTTCTAAAAACGACGCCTCTTTTTATGTAAAAATATGATACGTATAATAGCGATCTTTTAGTTGAAGTACCTCTAACTGAGCCCAAGTCACAAGCATATTCTTTAAATCTTTTTCTAAGTAGTACAGAAGGATATATCGTCGTTTTTCTATCTTACAAACTATACATCTGTCAATTTCCCGCTTTGTCCTTAAGTTACTCTCAATTGAATCCAAAAATGTTTAATTATTTCCAATTAGTAAAATAAAGTTTCTATAATTGATCAGACAAAGTGTGAATCGGACAGACCTCTTATAGTTAAATATAGGTGTGGAAATGGAGACATTGACACTTACTCTGAGAATGTTTGAAAATAATACATCACTGTCTTTCAGGTATTCTTCTACTTTTTATCTTTTTAAATTGACAATTAAACAATTTATAAGATGGAGGAACTAATCAATCTTTTGATATAGTTTTCCTAGTTTTAAATCATGAAGATGTAATCAGCTTAAAGAGGAATGAAAATCGTCTTTGATTTAGTTTGTTTATTACAAGGATGTAATGCAAGGAAAATTATTTCAGAAGTGTACACATCTTTTGTACTGCAGTGTACTGTCTCTGGGCGGTAATGTAAACACAAGACGGATGTCATAGCCTGACATGGGATCCATCTTTCACATAAAAAAATCAATGAAATATTCTGGTCATAGGAAACTATTATGTGAATTATCAAAATTATCAAAATGCAATGCTTTTAACCTCCTCGGATACTAATCGAACACTGATGCATCTATTCTTGTTTACAAATTCCGCCCAAGGAGAAACTGGTTTCAATGTGTACGCAGAGTATACACGACCACAATTAACTTTCCTTGCATTATACTCTTGGTTTATTAGGAACATTGCCAAGTATTTATGATATGTAACTGGTAAAACTCTGAAACTTGTCATTGAAGAAATATATTTTCAATAAATGTGGAACTAACATCTACTTTTTTACTCTACAGAGGTTTGGTCCATCACCATCACTGAATTTTAGAAATATCAGTAGTAACCACTAACCAGCTTTTAGGATCCGGATCCGTAATATTTTGGGTCCCTGGATCCAGATCCGCAAAAATATACGGATCCACAGATCCAAGGTACAAAATATCAACCAATAATTGCCGCAACAAACATTTTTTGCTCCGGATCCGCATCAAAATAAAATTGATCCTAAAAACTGGTACTTAAATGGTACTTAAAAGATCTCTAGCTCTAATTTTAAACTGAAGTTTCAACAAAAACAACCTTTATCCCGCTTTTTAATGATTAAGACTTTATAAGGGATTGCAAATATTATTTGAAATTATCCCTCAAACTTCAATATGAAGCTCAGAGTACGTAGCTTGATCTCAACTTTGACAAATCTTGGCCATTCTCTGCTCATTTCTTGTTGTTTGTCTTTTTTCAATTATTTGTATCAATTCGATTTTTTAAACTAGTATTGGCAAGTATGATCAGCTGTTCCCAGTGTTTGAAAACTACAGTAAGAGTTTAAACCTAAACATGAACGCCCTGTATTACAAGTAAGGATTGAAATTGGCTTTTTAACAATTATTTTTCTTTTCGTCAGATTAAAAACATAATCATCATAAAGCTTATCAATTCCCAAGTTTATTTTTTTCAAAATAATTCATGAGTTTATATTTTCTTATCGTTGTACTCTGCAGCGTAAATCCGCAATTTTACTTTTTAGAATGTCCAAATTTTGTTTCGAAAATCATCAAATTCTTAAAAATATTTACCCCTGAAAAAATTTCTCTGCAAATATTTACTATGTCAGTTAACAGTGAATACCATCAATACTGCATGGAAAAGTTATTAAATTGCACAATTCATATTTAAATTAATTCATTAACAAAAGTTTTTAACATTATCATCTTTGTAAAATATTTAGGTTTGATGGACAACTTATTTATCCCTACATGACTCCAAATCAGCTAGACATGGAAACAGGAGATATTATTGGTAACAAATTGGGATTTCCAAATGTGCTCAGCATTTTACAAAACTTTAAATTTACTTAATATGGTTAAAACTTACAATTTTAAGTTAGAAAATTATTATTTCTTTCAACCCACTCTTTAAATAAATGTCCTCCATATAAAGAAGAAAAATTTGCTACCGTTTATATCGTTTTCACGGAAAAAATATATTATTTTTCTTTTATATATCTTTGAGTAGTAACTGTATCTATATAGTAAATGTTTCTGAATAGATGTATCTATATAGTAAATGTTTCTGATTAGAAACTGTTCTGTTAAGTTGTATCCATTAGCAGAAACTATTTCTGTTTAGATGAATCTACAAGTAATAACTGTTACTGTTTAGATGTATCTTTAAGTAGCAACTTTTTCTGTTTAGATGTATCTATGAGTAGCAACTTTTTCTGTTTCGATGTATCTATGAGTAGTTCTTGTTTCTGTTTAGATGTATCTATGAGTATTAACTATGTCTGTTTAGATGTATCTATGAGTATTAACTACGTCTGTTTAGATGTGTCCATGAGTATTAACTATGTCTGTTTAGATGTATCTATGAGTATTAACTACGTCTGTTTAGATGTGTCCATGAGTATTAACTATGGCTGTTTAGAAGTGTCCATGAGTATTAACTATGTCTGTTCAGATGTATCTATGAGTATTAACTACGTCTGTTTAGATGTATCTATGAGCATTAACTATGTCTGTTTAGATGTACCTATGAGTATTAACTATGTCTGTTTAGATGTGTCTATGGGTATTAACTATGTCTGTTTAGATGTATCTATGAGTATAAACTATATCTGTTAAGATTTATCTATGAGTATTAACTATGTCTGTTTAGATGTATCTATGAGTATTAACTATGTCTGTTTAGATGTGTCTATGAGTATTAACTATGTCTGTTTAGATTTATCTATGAGTATTAACTATGTCTGTTTAGATGTATCTATGAGTATTAACTATGTCTGTTTAGATGTGTCTATGAGTATTAACTATGTCTGTTTAGATGTATCTATGAGTAAATCCTGTGGAACTGGTAAGCGGGATCGAAGTAGTTCGCCACCTGAATCTGGTTTAAAACGTTAAACTGATGCTGAATACAAATTCAAGCACAAGAGATTGAAATGTTTTGTTATGTAATTGTTTAGTAAAGGATTTACAGTCATTATTTTTTAAAAGATAAACATGTCTACAAATAAGTAAAATATATTATTTATATGTAGTTCATCTATAATATTAATGGAATTATATATTTTTACAGACAGTCAGAGGAAGTCAAGCGCCTGGCACCTTGTATAGATCTTTACTTTTATTATTTTCCTAAAATTTTTTTGCTTGTTCGAAGATTAATGATAATCGATTAGTTCAGATAAATTAAAAAATCCGCCTGAATCATGAAAATGGCAAATTTTGAATGTCTGAAAAGTTCATAATTCATTAAACGTTTAAAACTTCTAAATATAAAAATTTTAATGATCGGTAAAATCTGTTCAAAATCAAATAGACATAAAATTTAACGTGTATGAGATGGAATTAATAAGAAATATATGTAACTAGGATGGCTGGTACATTTGCCATAATATGTTTGCCATAGTAACTAAGCCACTATGAGAGTTGAATTTACAATTTACATCGAAGAATTACTAAACAAATTGCACAAATCTTCCTTTAAGCCTGTTGGAGACCAGACTTTTGAAGAAAATTCTTAGAACCATTATAATACCTACAGTATACATGTAAGTATCTGAAGTTTATAAAGAACAGTCAACAGAACGTAGACCACATTTTGTAAAACTCGTATTAAGTAGTTTTTTATCCATTTTCCATACAGAATAAATTCATACGCAATCGCCAACGACTTCAATTGCGACGATTTATTTTCATCTTTATTTGGATACCACTTTTTAAGATTTGGTATAAGAGGACTCAAGCAATCCTAAAGCCAAATCGTAAAATCATTTTCTAACATTAAATTTTAAAAAAATAGTTTATTATCAAAATTTCGTAATCTTGCAGGTTACAAGTTGTAGGTTTCTATTAACAGATTGAACGTAATAGGAGTATCAATGGAAATAATAGGAACCAAAATGCCATTGGTGGACGGAGTAGTTGATCTTGAAGATGCTATTCCCCAATCTGAAGATTAAATACCACGTGAAGATACAAAAAGATTTAAAATTAACGAAATTTAAATATCCATCCTTCCCCCTTTATTTCAATCCCACTACGTCAATCTCCTTTTCAATTCCCCCATTTCTCCACTAATCCCCACAATTTTTAACACCCCTTCAGTCTTCAATGCCCTTCCCTCTTAAAACCAGTCCGTAGAAGAAGATGAAACTCCACGAAAAAGGATTATAAAACCCGCAAATCAGTAGCGTCAGATTTGAAGAGATCATGTCGGGGTCACAACTTTAAAGATCTTCTCTGGTTCTAGAATAAGACACTACTGAATGGTGAACTTAATTTTGCTCTTCCGGGAATTTTCATCCTCCACTCCGTTTTTTAATGGCCATCAATGTACATTTACAGTAACCATTAGATGCAGCAAGTTTAAATGAATCATTTTCAGTTTTCACAGATATTTTCCTAGAGATTTTGTTAGTTTCAGCAATCCAGATTCAGTAGTTTCCACCTCAAGCCACCATTCAATATCTTCCGGCAAATCCCTCCAAAAAAAAATTTTGTCATGGCGAGGATAATGATTTATTTTAAATTACTTGGAAAATCATTTAAGAATTTAGCAGCGTAATTCAGGAAAACTTTTTAAAATGTGTTTTTAGATGTAATATTTCTGTAATTTTTTGGTCCAAATTCACAATATTCATCATGAGATGGAATAAAAAGAATTTGAGCCACGGTTTAAATCTGCCAAAACCCGGTTTAAATTCAGCGCCGCCTTAAATCTTGAAAAATTTAATACAAATTTAAGTGGAACCAACCATATTTGAGCCGCGGCTTACATTTAAACCATGGCTTAAATTCTTTAAACTCGGCCTCTGGTTGACTTCTTCTAACGGACAATTTTCATCAAATATTTTATTTCTATGTAATCAGCCTTCTCCCAGAGGTTGTATAGCTCTGTTGTCACAGTACAGGAAGGAGGACACTTTGGATGCTTAAACTTTTCAATAGAAAGCAGACACCTTTTACATGATCCCAAATGCATTAGATGAGAATAAAATGTGGACACTGAACAAGGCAACAGTCTTTAAGTATTAAAAGGGAAAAAGCTTAATGAAGAGTTCCTCTTGGCCAATTTCCATGTCATTCTTGAATATTTTTTTCAGCAAAAAAAAACAATGTTTAGAATTGTTAATTTTGATAATAACCAGCTAATATTTTACTCACTTTAAACTACTTTGCACAACTTGGCTCAATCTTTGCAAGCAACTGAGAAAACTGAGTTCAAGTTTAATCCAGAATTCATCCTCCATGGACACAGATGTGAGAATACTCTGTAAATCTAGATAATCAAGGGTTAAATCTTTGGAAAATTATAGAATTTGTGAAGATGGCAGGTTTTGTTCCCCTTATTTTTTAACTTTTTATTTTGACTTCCATCACAAAAGTGCTGACAGGTAGCGTTGTTTACGAGTGAAATATATATTATATATTACAACCCTTGCTTAAAAGGGGGAAAAAAGAATGAAGTAACATCTTCCAAATATATTTTTACCCCTTAATATCTCAACAATTGATGGACATAAATACTGAATAGATCATTCAAGGACAAACAAATGAACTTCAAAAACACCATCAATATAAGACAATATAAAAATATTTCTCAAATAAATAAATATGTACAATGATAATCAGAAAAAGATCTACTAGACACTAATTAAAGCACTAATTTAGGGAAATGGGTGTCTGTTTTTACTGCAAATTTGTTCTGTCTTATGTGCATTGATTGGACTTTGGTCATAACTTAAGTCTTCCTTTTCCAGAGTTTTGTGGTTATCACTGTACCATAAAACTGTAGAGAAGAGAAATGACTGATAAAATCAAGTTTAGGTGTAAAATATTTCACGTATATTGTATATTGTTTAAGCATAATTACCAATTTCCACGACATATTTCTCTTGAAGAATTCCTCCAGAAAAGAGCACAATATAGATACTACGATAGAAGATAAATATCAGGCTGATAAAATGGACGATACTAAATACTGAATACTGAATACTAGTTTGTTTGGAATTTAGAAAAAAATACAAGTTTCAAAAGAAAATTGAAGAATTTTTTTATCTTAAGGATGTGTATGTATTTAAAACTTAATATACTTTATAAAGAAAGATTTTTTTTTGATGGCAGCTCGTTCAATTTCTCTACAGAATAATTTTCCTGGCTTTTATTTTTATTATTATCATAGGTACTGGTAGTTGTTATTATTTTTTTATCGCCCACACACATAAAAAGGAGGGTACAATGGTGAGTTATTAGTGAAAACATTGAAAGGAATACAAGTAAGCAAGTATATTTTCTGTTTAATTTTCTGTGGTTTGAATCCATTAGACGTCAAAAGGGCCAAAAAAAATCGGACCCTAATTTTGAGTAGGGCCTTACATAACCCTGGGAAAGTTATGACCAGTTTAAATTTTCAATTCGGACATTTGGATTTGGATTTGGAAATGCATTTATGAAACAGGGAAATTGGAAATGCATTTATGAAAAGGAAAAGATTTGGAAATGCATTTATGAAACAGGAAAAGATTTGGGAATGCATTTATGAAACAGGAAAAGATTTGGAAATGTATTTATGAAACAGGAAAAGTTTTCGAAATGCATTTATGAAACAGGTAAACATTTGGAAATGCATTCATGAAACAGGTAAAGATTTTGAAATGCATTTATGAAACAGGAAAAGGTTTGGAAATGCATTTATGACACAGGAAAAGATTTGGAAATGTATTTATGAAACAGGAAAAGTTTTCAAAATGCATTTATGAAACAGGTAAAGATTTAGAAATGCATTCATGAAACAGGTAAAGATTTGGAAATGCATTTATGAAACAGGGAAAGATTTGGAAATGCATTTATGAAACAGGAAAATCTGCGGAAATGCATTTATAAAACAAGAAAATCAGCGGAATGTAAAACTGGTTGGCGCTATAGCCATCATAAAGTAGTAAAAACATAAAAAGTAATATATATTTTCATTGTTAAATAATCTCACCAGGTAATGTGAGGACCAGGGCTCTTAATATATTCAAGAAGACTAGTTAATGTTCTCTCAATATACTCATTCACCTTAACATTCGGTTTTATTATTTTTGAATGTGTGGGGGGGGGGGAGATAAAAAATCAAATCCCAATCCCCCACCCCTACTTTTGAATACTTTTTACCATAAATCGTTATTTCCGATAATAAAGGGAAAAAACCATCAAAATTGTTTTCCACTCCCCGCAAACATTCCTCATTTACAGGAGAATATAAGATTATTTACACAAAATATATCTCCCTATTTGATGAAATTTTAAAAACAACTATGAGAATAAAAGCTTACCCAGGGATGCTCTGACATCATGACAGGGGTTCGGTATTTTTTCTTTTTTACGAATATACTGGTTGGGTAGATTTCGCGTAGGTAAACAACCTTTAATTCATTCATGTAAAAATAAAATTGATTTACGCAGAAAAAAAGTGACGTCATTTTTAAAAAATCAAAATATAACATTTTTTTTTAAATGAATCCCTGATGGACAAAAATCTCAAGGAACTCCAAGAATACTTCAAGATAAGTTTCCTTAGTTCTTTCCGTCATTTTTCTTTTTCTTCTCCTTCTTAACGCGAACCTTTTTCTTTGGTTCAGCTAACAAATAAAAAATGTTACTTCAGTGATTATTGAATCAAATAAGAAAAATTGTCTCTTTACTTGGGAAATTCCGTTAAATCAGTCAGAAATTTTGTATTGTGAATTTCGGAATTAAACATTAATCCTCAAATTTATAAGTGTCCACATTGAATATCGAGATCAAGTGTTCAAGATTAACAAAAACTTCCATCTTAGAACATCTTAATATCTCTAAAACCGTTTGAGTGTTTACCTAGAAGGAAGGATTTTCTTGTATAGCATATACGGCAGGTGAGTCCAATCTTCTTCTGAGATCTATGTTTCCCAAAAATATTTGCATCCGCAGTCCGTCCTGCCTTTAACAACCCGTTACAACCCTAGCAGTGAAAAAGATAAAATTCAATGAAAAATTTATTTAAAATGCGGCAAGATGTGGAGTTTAGGTGAAAAATAGAATATTAAAAATTCAAAAAAATGGTGCTAAGGATGCGGAACATTTTGGCTTCATGGATCCGGATCCGCAAAAATATGCGGATCCAGGGGTCCGGATCCAAGGGGGATATATCAACCTAAACTGGTAACTTTTTTCTCTCTTAACACAAATCTCAACTATTGCAAAGTAAGATATTATTAAAAATGTTCTTATCTCCTAATGGATCATTAAATTTAACATATAAATAAGTGAAAAAAGAAAGGTGAAAATTCTACATTTGTTAAAAAAATCAATAAATCTTTAAAAAATGTTCATGGGCTGGATCCGGATTCATTTATTCAGAGCGGAACCAGTATCCGGATCCACATCAGAATAAAATGGATCCTAAGCACTAAAAATAACTACTAACCTTACAAATCTTCCGCTTGATATCTCTATGTATTTTTACTTGAGATTTTTGACTAATTTGTTTCAGTTGACCACAAAGCCCAGCTGCAAGAATAGGACAGCTAACAGATACCAGTTCTGCTGCCTAGATAGTTTATGTTTAGCAGCTAGAAGATACCAGATCAGCTGCCTAGATAGTTAATGTTTACCAGATACAAGATACCTGCCTAGATATGAAAGTCAAGGGGGGATAATCTTTCTTAATTTAATCATTATCAATTTAATTGATTTTTAATTGGTTTAATTGGTGAATTTATGTTATTGTATCACTGGTGTGATAATTAAAACATCTCATTTTTTTCTTTAGGTTTATTTTTAGACTTTTAACCACATCTTCATTATCTTAAACAAAGTGATAAAGTCGTATTCTCACAAAGCCTATTGTTAAACTATCTGTTAGATTAAGAGCTGGTTTTTAGAATTAATGAATGCCCAACATGACATTTAAGGTAACATTAGCAAATTAACAGTTTAATAAATTTGAGGCCAATAATATAAATGTAATTTCAGAACGTATGCAATCCAAAAAAACGAGAAAATGTCCCAATATTTTAGCCTCGCACCAATAAAAATTGGCGTTAAAATCGGCTTAATATCTCAAAAGAACTTTTGATTATATCATACCAGATTAAGGACACGAAAACGGCCAAAATCTTAGAAGGCAGTATCACAAAACCTATGAAGTGGTTTTATGAGTCTGAAATTTCGGAATTAACGTATTCTCTTAACATGCTGTGTGCCAAATTTACAAAAATCCATGACATTGTAAGGATAAAGGTATGAGGGACTGAACTCATAAAATTTATATTTTATACCTTGTGAAGAAAATTCATACGAATCAGACTTTCTGGCGGCTTCCGGATCCCTGATACTTTTCCCATAGATAAACAGAGAGCTCTGAAAATAATAAAAATAGAAATACCACAGATTCATACAAATGAAAATCGTGAAAAAGCCCAAAATTTATATTTGAAAAAAATTGTTATAAAAAGGGCAGGGAATAGTTAAATAATGTGATGGTAATGTACCAGTTACATTAACCATCCAAGTTTTATCAAGATTTTCCACTGTCAGTCAGTTTCAACTTGAGAAAAGTAATTCCCTTGGCATTTGTATAGACGGGTAAGATAATTAGATGAAGTTTAACTAAAAATATATATATAAATATATATAGTTGATCCTGAACCCTCATTTAATTGATCACTATATTATAAACTCTGATGTAGAACTATATACAGGGGCGGAGATTCCTTGGATCAAATCAGCTGAAGGCTCTTCGAACAGATGCAGGCTAAGATCATTGAAGATATCAGGGAACTAGATTACAACATTCATTTAACTAATAATGTTGATAAAAATGGTTGTGTATGAATTAAAATAATAAATAAATAGAATTTTAACAAACTCTAAATGCACACAAATCAATTATATCAAACTAAAATTTAGTTTGAAAACAAAAATTAACTGTAAAGGACCACAAAAAGAAACCGAAACTATTTCAACTTAATTTGAAACGAAAATTCGAGAATTTAAGATCTACAAAAAATGAGTATTTTTCTACTATGAAAATCCAGAATATCTTTGAGAAAATGGACACACAAGAAAAACGCCATTTTTAGGTTTAAACCTTTTCTGAAACCTGATATTATCATAATCCAAATAACCGAACAATCAATCCCACAAAATCCCCCCCCCCCCTTAATGCATGTTGTTTTCCTTGAAGTTGTTTTCTATTGAAGTTTCTTTGACGAGACCAGCAGCAGACACTAACTAAAATAAACAAAAATTATAAAAATCAAATAAAATATTTATGAAAATGCCTGACCTGTAGGATTTTGGCCGATGTTTCAATTTCCCTGGCTGGGGTTCTTAAATATTAAGAAAATTAATAACTTTTGGACTAAAATAAGACTATAAAGATTTTAATAACTATTTATAACACTATTATATTGGTTTGCAGTGTTATAAAGTTTTGGACAGAAATTTTCTCTTTATCGAGATGGTTCTTGCTTTTTTAAATTATACTTTGTCCCAAGTTTAATTTTAAAAGGTGAGAACCTTCAAGATACAGAGAAAATTTCTGTCAAAAAACGTTAAAGCACGTAGTGCCAAAATAATAGTGATAGAGGTAATTGTATGAAACGTTTGTGTACTTGTCTTGTTGCAATGGCTATTTCTAGATAAAATAAGCTTTTAAACAAAGCAGAAATAAAAATATATAGTTAATTCTTATTTTATTTTCATTTAAATTTAAAAAACTATTTTGGACATATCCTATTTTTTTGAAGAAAATCCGTGAACTCAAATTAAAACTCTTTTAAGAACGATGCTATAATGTAGAACTCATTTAACGTTATAGCAGAATGATTATTTTAAAGCACGATGCTACAATAAACAGCTAATTAACATCATAGAACGATGATTATTTGTAGCACGTTCTAATAAAATTCACTAAAGCTCAGAAAAAAATCTAAAAGAGAAAGTTTCTGTCCAAAAACTTTTTAACACTGCAAAACAAAAAAAATAGTCAATAAATAGTTATTTCTCAATTTTTGCAGCTATGGAAATTGGAAAGGTCTAGAGGTTTATTAAAACTTGATTGGAAATCTGGAGATTCTTAACTGATCTGAATACAGGATATATATTTAGATTTCTTGATTATTTTAGTGAAACCTTTACAATACAGGTTCAGGTGAGCTAGGAATACCTATAGTCATCCAGCATTCCGTGTTAATTAAATTCAAGTTAAAAATAATCGTAAAAAATTGGAAGTTATTTTAATATAAATTTACCTGAGTAAAATGCTGGATATTGAATTTGAAATTAGAATTACATTTGAGATAGTTGAGGAGGAAGATAATTTTGAGGAAGAAGTTGATAAAAATGATTCAGTTGGTTTTGATGAAGATTTTGAAGCGAGTTTAGTTGAGGTTTCTGCTGAAGGTAAGGTTGATGATGGCGTTGATTTTGATGATGATGATGTAGATAATGAAGTTGATGTTGATGTTGATGATGATGATGAAGTTGATGACGATGTTGATGAAGCTGATTTAAGGTTTGTGTAGAGCAGATTATTAGTTAGCTCCCGAGGACAATGAGGTAGAAAGACTAAACTTCTTTTTATCAATTAAGAAAAAATCACTCTTAAACCGCAATTGAAAATTACGAATTTTCAGAAAGAAAAACAATGATAAGGAGGTTCAAGCACACTACTACATTAGTATAATTTTGCCATACCATAACATATTGCAAACTAATGTTTAATAACAAAAGTTCGATAATTTTAAAATTAAAAGTTTTAAGAAAATGCATTTTCAAATTGATTACATCCTGTTTAACTTCTAATTAAAATATAAGTACTTTATTTTTTCAGTTAAATAGATTTGAAGTTTTCCTAAAGATTTTTCACGAATATGAATATTGCAATGATTATTGACAGTAGCAACAGTAAATCCTGAAAACAAGAGTTTTTCCCTCATAATATTATTATTTCAAGGGTTTATCATTTTCTGTACTTCTGATTGGCAGAAAAATTAAAGAATGCTTATATTTGTTATGCATTCATCAAACGATTATCAACTCTAGCAGAGACGTATACATGGGAAGGGGGGGGGGGATCGGGGTTTTTCTTGAAGGTGATGTTGTATTTCTACCCATAGACAATTGATTAAATGGCTATGATTTATTTTTCCCAATGCGGATTAAAAAAGGACGATTTCTCTGTCATTGTTTATCAGATATAGCGTTTTAAAGTAAAAGCGAGTCGGAAACAATGATCAAAGGTCCCTTAGGATACCATTAACGGTTCCATGAGGGGGCCCCATAGCCCGAAACCTCTGAATACGCCACTATTTGTGGTCAAATTACCTAGTTCTTTACTCGAGAAGACTGGATCGTAGACCTCCAGTCTACCCGCAGAAAGTCTACCAAATTGAAAATTAAAAAATTATTAGATATAATCTTATTCTTTCTTTTCTCAGAAGAATTCCCAAACGTTTCTACAAATATACAATGAATACAAAGCTTATTCAAGCTAGGTAAACAGAACTAATGGACTATCCGATCTAAAAATAAGGACAAATTATCAGGGTTGGAAAATAAGTTTTTTAAAAAAAACCCAGCCCAGTAAGCTTTATTAGTTTTTTTTTGTGTGGACTTTTTAAGGTTTTTTTCAATTTGAAGAAAACATAACTCCTGTTAAGGTATTCTTATTAATCGAATTTGGCAAAACCCTAAAAATAAGATCAATCTTGAAAAAAATAGTACCTTAATGATTCGTTTATTATCAAAACAAAGGCCGTCTGATATCTTGCAATTGAAGAACTAAAAATATGCAATTTTGAAAAAATCATCCGAAATTATTTTTTTTTATTTCACACCTTAACTGCCCCAGACCGAAACAATAAATGAATTTGATTTCTTCCAAGATGTCTAAATTATTCAAGAATTTCCGCATAAACTCGGATTGATGAAGTTCTTCTTTAGCTTTTTGTATTCTCTCAATAGTGTCATTCACATCAATATCCACGGACTCTAAAACATTGCGGATTTTTGTGTTCACATTTCTTCGGGATTTTTTCCCGGGTTTCACAAACGTGAATCCATCATCAAAATTCATTTTTTTTCTGAAAAAGTAAGAAAATCCGGTTCTTGAGTATTAATAGTGTTTCTGTTGAAAAGACAAATTCGACGAAAAAAAAACACAATAACATTAAACATAAGGTAATTTTTGTTGCTAACAAAATCTTATTTTATAAAAAGAATTTCTCCCTTGTCAGTTATTATAATGATAATAAAAATAATAACAATAATTTATAAAGTTGACCTACTATATTCTAAATTTAAATGCCATACGTACTACAATACTAATACTGAATGTACAACTAATCAAACGTTTTGTACATAGTTCTAACGACAGCATAACAAATATTTAACAATAGTCAAATAGATATATAAATAAAAATACATAAATAACATGAAGCACCCAAGAATGGCAGAAAGGCAGGAACCTGGAAGACTGAATTCTTAGATTACTGGTTCAGGGTTCAGAGCATAACCTTAAAAAGTATTTTTTATTTAGTTAATCACCAGTCACCATGAAGCCGCTAATGCATTCAGTCTCTTTAATTTGAATTTAATAGCTCATCAATCTTTAAATTTAAAAATTTGTCTTTTTTTACTTTTCATTTCCAACGCATCCTCCGACACCAAAGTATAAAAGAGAAAAAGAGAAGAATATTTGCTTGTTAGGTCAAATTGTGAGCGAAAAAACTGCATGCAATCACCATGAAACTTAAGAATGTTGTATTCTTAGTTTCTCGGTATCAAAATAAAAATATTAACACTGAAGCAGATAGAAAAAAAGAGATATGTCTAAAAATATATTCTTTATCACTATGTTACGAACAGTTTTAATTTGCTAAAATGGAAAAAACAACTGAACTTTCTGGTTGGATGAAGAGAGGGGGGGTATCCGAACCCAGTACACATACCTAGCTCTTATTACCCCCTGGGGCTGGAGCTTTCATCCAGGGCTCAATTGTCTCCTCTGGGGCTTCTTCTTCAGCTTTAACTGCTTCAGCAGTAGTCCTAATCAGCGTATATATTAAACAGACTGTGGAACAAATTCAGGGGTGTATATTTTTCTGAATTAACCCCCCCCCATTCTTATTGATACTTTATTTTCTTGAAAAATCATTTATTTCCCTGAAAAATCATTTAAATTCCCTGATAAATCATTTTCCCTAAAACAATCATTTATTTTCTCAGAAAAATTATTTATTTTTCTGAAAAATCATTTATTTTACCTGAAAAGTTATGTTTATTTAAACTTTATTTATTTCACATTTATTTTCTTCTGGAGTCAATAAATCTTTCTTTTCTTTATTCTTATTGCTCACAATTTCTCATTGCGTTTACCTGATGAGACCAAGTTCATTTCTCGTTTACCTGATGAGACCAAGTTCATGAGCTTTTTTCAAGGATTTTTCACAAATGGTTTTGATCTTCTGCAGGGTGGAATGAGGCTGAGCATTTCCAAGATCAAGGTTGGCCTAAATACAGTTGTAAACACTACGTTTTTTTTTTTAAAAATAATATTTGTTCTGATGTTTTCTTAAAGTTGAATATTTTAGTTGATCCTTCATAGATAGTGACACGCCAGACTAACAAGGGCACCTCTTTATCAGATCAAGTTTAAATTAGATATCCAAGTTTTTATTTTTGAAAACTATTTTTTCTCTGAAAAAATTAACTTGTACAATTCTTACTTCAGAAGCAAAAGAGCATATCAGAAAAAACACGCATTATTGATCAACGTAAGGGTACCGATGTGAATTGGGCATATTCCCTTTAAATTGATGGTCACTTAGAAATACGAGAACAGTCTCTTTAAATTTGTATTTCACCTTGAGCACAAGAGCTTGAAGAACATCCATAATCTGAGTTTCGAAAATATTATTGGCAACCGTTCCTCCAACCTGAAAATATTTTGATTAAGATTCAAATAAAATTTGAAGAAAAGGAAGAACAGTGGAAAATCATGATAACTCCTCCCCCCCCCCTTAAACGTTTTTCCTTACCTGTTATTGATTCTCCGTTTACTTCAACTATTTTTTACTCTTTTGTGTTTTCTAGATTATGAGTTTATAATTCAGTGCCTGGGATCCATTTGATTTGGATTCGGTCCCGGATCCGTATCATGGATCCGCTCTAGAATAAAAGGATCTGGATCCAGGTCATGAACATTTCTTTAAGATTTACTGAATTTTTGAACAGAAGAAAAATTTCAATTTTTTACTCTTTTTTTGGCATACTTGTATACTACGACTTACGACTTGATAAACCTTATAGAGATAAGATTTTTTTTAATAATCTCGGTTTTTTAACAGCTAAGAATAGGGGTTAGAGAGCAAAAGATTTTGAAACCAGTTCTTTGTCAATATTTTGACCCTTGGATCCGGATATCCGGATCCAGGAGGCCAAAATGTTGCAGATCCAACGAATTCGGATCCGGATCCTAACCACTGAATTTTATATTCGTGAATACCTGAACCATATTGTTGATGATTACAACACCGCGCAGTGTGACGTCATAATCTTCATTCGCCAGTACACTAAATATCATGAGAAGACTTGAGGATTGAATCTCTATATAAAAATAAAGTAGTAATCTCAGTTTGTTTGTTTCTATGTCCGATCATAACTCTGGATAACCTTCACTGATTTGCCATACATTTTTATTGTGTAACTCCGTAGAACCAAAGAAATATTTTTACTTTGATTTAAAATTTTTAAATTGAGTGGGTTGACATTTAGAGAAAAGCTTAGTTTCCGGGCAAAGCTGAGTTCTCGAACTGGTTATTTCTAAATATTATGAGATAATTTTCAACAGTGGATGACAAGAATCATTTTATGACAAAGCGAAACTTATCAACCAGTTGAA
Source organism: Eurytemora carolleeae (assembly GCF_000591075.1). Lineage (NCBI taxonomy): Eukaryota > Metazoa > Arthropoda > Copepoda > Calanoida > Temoridae > Eurytemora > Eurytemora carolleeae. The sequence continues at coordinate 104,793 of NW_019396693.1, read as the reverse complement.
ATTATGCTTGAAAGGGACTATACACGTACTTTCAAGCAAGGTACTAATGCAAGGAAAAATAATTGCAGTCGCGAATACTCTGCGTACTATTGAAACCAGTTCTCTCTGGGCGGAATTTGTAAACAAGAATAGATGCATCAGTGTTCGTCTAGTATCCGAGGAAGATAAAAGCATTGAATTTTGATAGTTTTGAAAATTCACATAATAGTTTCCTATGGCCAGAATATTTCATAGATTATTTTTGTGAAAATTGATTCCATGTCAGGTGTGACATCTGTCTTGCGTTTACTTTTCCGCCCAAAGTGCAAAAACGCGTACACCTCTAAAATAACTTTCCTTGCATTAGTACCTTGCTTTCAAGGGACTCCCCGATTAAAAAGTTGTATGCCAGATTCACAACTGTATTCTACACACCTCTTTCTGGGCAATAATGAGGGAATTAATAAATCACGTGTTATTATCATCTGCCATTTTAATTCAATTCGGATTTATAAATCCGCCAGTCAGTTTAATGTAGACACCACATATGAAAATGTTTGCTTATACAAATGCAAGTACCTTTCAACAAGTAATTGAATCACCCTTATCTGGCTGAACCACTTTTATTTTGAAATTTCCATCTTGGAAGATATTTTTGTATACAGTTCATGAGCGATATAACTTTGAATTCACAAAAAAGCTGTGCAGCAAATATTTAGTAAATTTACCTGAGCAAGCAATCTTCCCATTGTTTACTATCAAATACCTTCTCACAAACTTTAGCACTTGCCTTAATAAAGAAAAATACTATTTTATACCCTTTTTTATTCAATTTTAAATGCATGAAATGTAATAACTCAGGGACCAAATTTAATGGATTGCCGATTGAAATCCAAATAATGTTTTAATTTTGAATCGGTAAGCACTTGTAGTTCAGCGAACTCTTTCCAATTCATCAAATTCGGTCCCAGGGATCTTTTTTTATTCTCAGGAATAAATATTATAATACAAATTTTTAATTTTTGTATTTTTCCTAACACTTAATCCAAGTAATTTGTATTACAGGGTGTCCCAAAAAAATGGGAATTCAGTGACGAATTCGATATCGTCTTTGTTATTGTAATACCTAATTTCAAAAGCCATAATATTATCATGTCTGATAGAGTTTATTTTATGAAAAGGATTAAAAACTGTAAAGATGTGTCTATAATGTGTCTGCAAGATGAACAGTGAAGACAGACAAGTTTTCTGTTTGTAATGTATACTGCAATTTTCTTGTTTTACTAAATACAACAGTATGCAGTCAAAACATAAACAAACAAAATGTGAACAAAGCAGACGAAACTCTTACGGATTACATCTTTCTCAGTAGGTATCACTATACTAAATCAAAGAATTATTTAAATAGACAATATCGAATTCATCACTGAATTCCCATGTTTATTGGTATTTTTTAGAAAGTTTAATGAACTTCATAAAATAAGATTAAAAGTTTGAATAATCGTATAAACCCGTAATCAGTTTTTTATCGTTAAAGCATAATCAATTCCTTTTAATAGTTCTGTTTGGACTCTGAGACGGAAAACTTGTAAAGAATTGTACCTCTGTCAGCATAGCGAGTGCCCCGGCTGCTGCCTTGACAACCTGAGGATCTGAATCATCTCCGCACATTAGAACACAATACTTAACCTTGTCATTCTTACCCTCACACCTCTTAACCTAGAAAACATTTCATAGATTTTCAGAATCTGCAAATTTTCATTCTCCAAGTCTAAAAATGACAATTAAATTTTCAAAAATGTTGCTCTTAAAAACACAACACTCAAATGTTAACAATAAGATATTATTTCTTATCTCAAGAGAAGTGAATCAAATTTCAGCAAAAAATAAGCGTCTCAAAGTTTAAGAACATCTTAAAATGAAGAAATCTCGATATATTTTCATGAGCTGGATCAAAATTAAATGGATCCTTTAAGATTAAAATTACTACAACTGGCTACTATTAAATATCTCTAGTTTTAAATACAACACCCGGGAAAGAATTTGAGGTAGGTCGCTTAACTACCTACTGCCGATTCAAATCTTGAATCACCGATTCAACGTTAAAGATCCATGGGGATTTGAATCGGTGATCCAGGATTAAATTTGGCCACAAACCTGAAGATCTGACACGCACAGATTTGTCCAGCATTGAACCGCAGCTCTCCTGATGAGAAGATGCTCCTCGAACATATAGTTCTCAATTCCCTGGATAGCGTTACTGTCCTTTAGAATCCGACTCCTAACCATTTATCTCATATTTACACAAACTGGATGAGACTATATAAACACTAAACAGTATAAATTTTTTAAAGAATGTGACAGTATGGTAGAGAAATTTTTCAGGATTCATTTGAGACCTATGAGACGGTTTTACGGGTTTGTCTTTTCCGGAGTTTGTCACGGCGCCGGTTTTACGGTGCTTTTTTGTTCATCAAGAATCTTCAAAGTACTCAAAAATTGTTTATTTCGGAGTAATGATGTTGAGAATCGGTTTTTAAAAAATTATGCAATGAGGACCATGAAAAATGTAAAAAACATCTACAACTACCATGTCTATACACGCTCTTTAAGTATGACAATCTACAGGTTTATTTTTAGTCTTCTACCTTGAATATATACTTTTTATGGTAGACTTTTTTTATTTTTTTTTAACATTAGAAATAAATCTATAATTTTTATTTCTAAAAGTTGTTAGTTCATCGTCGAAAAATACTAACAATCCATCACTAATTTAAATATAGTATAAACAATAAATATGTAACTTTCCTTATCCTTTCCTTTCCTTTTATTTTTATTTTTATATTTTTTTAGAATTGGGGGGAAATATTCCCACAACCTCTACTTTTAGAGGTTTTTAAATATTTTCTCCTGAAACACTTTATTTTGTATGTTTTTGTTATATTTCATAAATAAAAAATTTTATACTATTTTTACTTAATGATTTAGCAAAGAATAAATGAGCGTATATTGGCTGCAGGCCTCCCCAAATGTCTAAGAAAATGGGCTAAAAAGTTCAGTAAAATCATCTTTGGAGGGTCATCCTCTGTGGGTAACCCTGAACTTCAGACCTAAGCTTAAATCCAATCGTCCCCCCCCCGTCCCTTTTCGTTTTTCATACTTTTATAAAACATTGAGATTTTCCTGACAGACTCGTTTAGACTGGCCAGATTTCCGAGTGCCATTAAAGCTTCAAAATTCTCTAAACTCTCGCATTCAACATCTACCAAAAATATATTTAAAACATGGAGGAACATCTACATTATAGTTGAGATTGGATGAATATCTACTTTAGAGTTGAGATTGGACGAATATCTATCTAATAGTTGAAATTGGATGAATATCTACCTACTTATTAACTGATAATATCTACATAATAGCCGACAGATTGGACGAACACCTACCGTTAAGTTGAAATTGGACGAATATCTACCTAATTTTTACCAGATTGACGAATATCTACCTTATAATTGACAGATTGGGCGAGTATCTACCTATTAGTTGACAGATTGGGCGAATTTCTACCTTACGATTGACAGATTTGACGGATATCTACCTAATACTTGACGGATTGGACGAATATCTACCTAATAGTTGACAGATTGGACGAATATATACCTAATTTTTACCAGATTGACGAATATCTACCTTATAATTGACAGATTGGGCGAGTATCTACCTATTAGTTGACAGATTGGGCGAATTTCTACCTTACGATTGACAGATTTGACGGATATCTACCTAATACTTGACGGATTGGACGAATATCTACCTAATAGTTGACAGATTGGACGAATATCTACCTAGTATTTGACAGATTGGACGAATATCTACCTTATAATTGACAGATTCGACGAATATCTACCTAATAGTTTACAGATTGGACGAATATCTACCTTATAATTGACAGGTTTTACGAATATCTACCTGATAGTTGACAGATTGGACGAATATTTACCTTATAATTGACAGATTTTACGAATATCTACCTGATAGTTGACAGATTGGACGAATGTCTACCTTATAATTGACAGATTTTACGAATATCTACCTAATAGTTGACAGATTGGACGAATATCTACCTAATAGTTGACAGAATCGACGAATATCTACCTTATAATCGACAGATTTTACGAATATCTACCTAATAGTTGACAGATAGGACGAATGACGTCACAACTCCGTTGTCCTGGGAAGGCGATGGCTGGATCCTATATTTGAAGTAATAATTATATAAAACATTGTTCAATGGATGCATCTTGTAGGTCCAGGGGAGCATTGAGGCAATAAAAAGCTAGGTCAAACTTACTCTAGGGGACGGACTGGGGATTGTTTAAAAATTAATAATCCTTTCATCTTCTCAAAAATAGTTAGTGTCATGAAACATCGTTATAATCACATTAATATAATGATGATGTCTTACAATAATAGTGGATTATACTCGGCTTTACTTCCCCTCCTACTCTTCCTTACTTGCTTCCAAGGAACAGTAAGTAGGTCATTGATAACTTGATTATCAATTTAAATTCAATATTTTGAGCAATATATATTGAATGATTGTTAAATAAACAAGGAATTAAAAGAATGATTAAATTTAGTAATCTGACTATTGTTCGTCAAGCGGAACAGAGAATGAAATAACGCCCCCCCCCCTTTTCTTCATCTCTTTGAATTATAAGATTTATCTCCACGTGCCTGAGTAATAGCAATCCTGGAGAGAGCCTGAGCAGCTGTCCTCATCCCCTTATCCGTCCCGTCCAGAGCCATCTGCACCAGAACCTTACTCCCACCCTGCTGAACAACTAGTCCCCGGAGCTCCTGAACATCAACAACATTAATTTGGATTTCTTTTCAACTCCGGCTCTAGTAAAACTGCATCCGGATTCACAGACGTATGCGGTTTTACGAATCCGGATCCACCATTGAACGGGGAAAAGGTGGCAGTTTTATATCAAATATAACACCGGAACAGTGTTTGCTTTCATAACAAACATGTTAAGTGTCAACTTTTCAGATTTCATAAAACCTTTATAATCATGAATTGCCCGATTCCCAACGTTATAGATCTAAAAATCATATTTGCAAAAAAAATTTAAAAAATACCCTTTTCTCTTTCTCAAAATTATCATTTTTAATTGTGGATTCACTATATAATGTACTGCAAATTTTATGCATCGCGTGGAGACAAGAGTATAATTTACACAATTCATTTCCTTTCTGTAATAAGATATTTCAGTTCGAATTTATTTGGTAAAATTTGGATTTTTTGTTCAGTGTAATCTGAGTCTAAAACTAAAGAACGAAAAGTTTTGACTTAAATTTTAAGTTCATGGTTAAATGCCACTTCTGACTTAATTTAAACCTGAACTTTAACCGTGAGGTTAAATATTTAACCCTGTGGTTAAATATTTAACTCGCCGAAATCGACGAGTTAAAATGCTGATTAGCGATGGTTATGTAATATTCTCCGTAAATCCTTTTCTCTGATTGGTTTAGATTTTTCCCAGGAAATTCAAATTTAAAATTGAGAAAGTTTAATATTTAAGTCGTTATTCATTATTTTACAGAACTTTTAACCTCGAACTTAAAATTCGCGCATTCTTTAGTTTTAGACTCTGACTTTGTTACTTGAAAAAATATCAAACTGAATGGCGGTACAGTACATGTCGTACCGGTTCAGATAATTAGTGAGTGAACACTGTACCTGGTGATTGCACACGGCACAGAGAACCCTGCAGATTAACTCCTTCATGTTCTTAGACTCAGTCTTCGACAAAGCTGAAAAATACATTTTATTATTCTTTAATTAGCTAAACCAGGAATCCAACCCAGTTTAAACGTCAGGCAGCAGAACAGAAAAATTAGAAAATAAAAATAGAAAATTGGTATTCTCTTCAAATCCCGGTCTTATCTTATTATCTTTAGTTCAAAATAGACTCTAGCCGATATAATTTAGATACTTTTTTAAGACCCTACCTCATTTGATATCCTTTACATGAAAATAATCCTAACTCTAGTTGACATCCTTGGCATAAAAATGATCCTACCTCTAGCTGATATCATTGGCATGAAAATGATCCTTCCTCTAGCTGATATCATTGGCATGAAAATGATCCTTCCTCTAGTTGATATCATTGGCATGAAAATGATCCTTCCTCTAGTTGAGATCATTGGCATGAAAATGATCTTCCTATAGCTGATATCCTTGGCATGAAAATGATCCTTCCTCTAGTTGATATCATTGGCATGAAAATGATCCTTCCTCTGGTTGATATCCTTGGCATGAAAATGATCCTTTCTCTAGTTGATATTATTGGCATGAAAATTATCTTCCTCTAGTTGATATCATTGGCATAAAAATTATCTTCCTCTAGCTGATATCTTTGGCATGAAAATGATCCAACCTTTTGTTGAAATCCTTGACATGAAAATGATCCTACCTACTAGAGCCGACGTGATCCCGAACTGTCCCAGAGTATATATTCTCTTGTCTACGAAGTCTTGATCATCAAGTTCATGATCCTCAGGAATATGATGTTTAGCAAACTTGGCCAGCTCAAGCATCTCAGGGTTGATCTCCTAGGATTTAAAAACATTTTTAAAAACATTAGATTCTGTATTAACACCTTTTGTATTCAGACAGGTTTGTATAAATCCAACCATCGATCAATCCATATATCAATCCAGGTGACATAGAAACGCCTCAACATGGAAACGGATCAAAAATAAGCGGAAACCCCTCAAAAGCAGGTTTTTTTTAGGTGTTTCCGCAATTTCTTGAAATTTTTCGGAAATCCCTCTTAATTCAAAATTTGATCGATTTACCAGAATTGTATATCCGTTCCCGCTTTGTTTTATTCAAATATTTTCGAGGCATTTCCCAATTTTTTTGGCGGAATTCCCAATATTTTTGGTACGTTTCCTCATTTTTTTATTATCTGTTTCCTCTTTTTTCAAAAACTTTTAAATTGATATGTCTCCAAATATTTTTGATCGGTTCCTCAAATTTTTCATCCGTTTCCGTTTTTTTTCAAATTACTTTAAAAATCTCAATTTGTTGACCAGGTGATTTAAAAGTTTTTGAAAAAAATGGAAACGGATCAAAAATATGAGGAAACGGACCTAAAATTTGAGGAAACTGATAAACAAAATGAGATATTTAAAGTTTTTGAAAAAAAGCGGCAACGCATCAAAAATATGAGGAAAGGGACCTAAAATTTGAGGAAACCAATCAACAATATGAGATTTTTACAGTTATTGTAAAAAGCGGAAACGGATCAAAAACATGAGGAAACGGACCTAAAATTTGAGGAAAACTATCAACAAATTAAGATTTTTAAAGTTTCTGAAAAAAGCGGAAACGGATAAAAAATACGAGGAAACGGACCTAAAATTTGAGGAAACCGATCAACAAAATGAGATTTTTAAAGTTTTTGAAAAAAGCGGAAACGGATCAAAAATATGAGGAAATGTACCTAAAATTTGAGGAAACCGATCAACAAAATGAGATTTTTAAGGTTTTTGAAAAAAACGGAAACGGACCTGAAAATATGAGGAAATTGATCAAAAAAAATTGGGGAAACCATTCAACTTAAATATTGGGAAACGGATACAAAATATTCGGAAATCCCTCAACAATTCTGAACTTTTGAGGGATTTCCTCGAATTTCTAAAAAAAACGAAAATTCCTCAAAAATAATTTTTGATCCGTTTCCGTGTTGTGGCGTTTCCATGTCATCATCAATCAATATACCAATCCATATATCGATCCATATAATTTAAAATTTTTAAAATGCGCGAAAAAATATTATGAAATTCGTTAACTTTTTTTGTTTTTGTTTTATACTGTACAAAGAGAAGATGCTCACAGATTAAGCCTAAAAGATGGGGCGAAGCGCCCAAAAAGCCTAGTAATCAATAAATTAATCAATGTATTCATAATATGATTGATTAATTAGTCAATATATTCATGACATAATTTATTAATTGATCAATGTATTTATGATATAATCGTTTAATTAGTCAACGTATTCAATTATTAATTAATTATTCAACATATAATCGATTAATCAATTATGTATTCAAGATATAAAATTAATAAATGAATTAATAATCTATTAATTAATAATGAATTCTACAAATAATCGATTTATTAATGAATGTGTAGTGTGTACCTGTTTATCGTAACTATTAGTAAGATTAACCAATGTAGAAACTACTCCGTATGCTACATTTTGCTTTCCAGTCTTACCCAGCTCTATCAGAGCCTTGATTGCAGCCTACAATATTTTCATTTTAAACAAAATATCAAACTATCAGTGTTGAAAAAAAAACTATTAATTATAATATGAAATCAAATTTTGAAACTTAATTCTTATTCCTTGGCAAGAACATTTCGAGTTTGCACTGGGAAACTTTAAAAGAAAATGGAGGACAAAATCTTAACCTCGTCTTCAATCAGTCTCTCTTTAACCTCCGCGTCCAGCGTCAAGAACGACAATCCTTCCGCGGCCCAACGTCGGAGATCGTCGTCTTTTCCAGGATTTATTAAAAACCGGCGGCAAGCCTCAGCTAGTTTGGTTGAGCTTCCGTCCGCAAACGGTCGCAAACTCGCGTCATGTCCTCCGCTCGCGCCAAGCTTGCAGAGTCCAACCAATGCACGAACCTTAACAAAATATCGGATGAACAACCAACGAAGAAGAAGGCAGGAACAGTCTTGCTCGGGATTTTTTTTAAAAAGGAACTTTTTTTAAAATCAATGTTATACGGAAGGGGTATAAATTTCGAGTGTTTAGAATTAAAAATAGGACTTCAGATTGTAAGCTTGCTTACAAAAGTTTTTGTTTAAAACCATTAACTACGAATTGATACTAGGAGAATAGTATCACAATTAAATTTAGAAACTTTAAAAAGGGGAAAGAAATAATAAAAACTATTGATATTGTCGAGATCTAAATGAAAGAGAAACTTAAATGAAGAAACACCTTGATGTGATCATTCTTAGATTTGTAAAGAGTCTTGAGTATATCTAGGCCCTGAACTACTATAGCTGTTGCGTCCTTCTTCTTGTTGGCGGCGGCTATGATGGCCTCCGAGGCCACAAGCTGCTGGATGTACTCCTCCGACCTGGCCATCACCAGCATCATCTGCAGCACCCCCTCCTGTACAACATAAAAGTTACATATCCATGTATATTATCTTAACGCAATGAAGCTTAAAGTATAATAATGGTGATATTGGGAATTTCAAATATGGAGCATTAAACTAAGCTATTTTGACCTGTAAAGCAATTCTGCAGCTCCACAGGGTTTCATTAAAAAAATTCCAAATTGCAGCAAGGGAGAGTCAACAAAAGAAGAAAATGGAGAACAAAGGAAGAAAAATAAATAAGAATTATTAAAATAGAATTTTTTGTATGATATGTACCCAATAATATTTTTACAAAAATAAAAAATATAATTTGGGTGCTTAAAGCAAAACTCAAAAATTCAAAAAGCAAAATTCAAAGTATTCTTGATACATTTTACCCAAAAGTTAAACCCAGATTTTAACTTTTTGTCAAGTTTGACCCTTATCATCTATATCATTAATTACAAGATTTGGTATAATTCCAGGGAGTTCTTGACAGAGCTATAAAAGATCATGTACCACTCAGGACAATTAGGAGTCAGGGTAAACCCCCGTGGTTAAATAAAAATGTTATGAGAACTATTAGAAAAAAACGTAAATTATGGAATGCTTATAAAAATGCTAAAAACTATGAGGATTATCTTGCCTATAAAAACATTGAGAATTTGGTTAGAAAGTCCGTAAGAAAAGCCAAAAAAAAGTTTGAATCCAGACTTGCCAAAGATATAAAGAAAAATCCAAAGGCCTTTTATAAATTTATTAACAGTAAAAGAGGTAACCGGGAAACTGTTGGCCCACTTAAAGTTGATGATGTGCTTATAGAAAATGATAAAGATATTGCTGAAAACTTAAATGTGTTTTTCGGCTCAGTTTTTACTTCAAATGATATAAACTGTGATATTAACATGGATAATTCGAAAGAAAATGCTACTAATTTGAACTCTATAGAAATAACTAGTGCTAAAGTAAAAGATAAACTTTATAAATTAAAGCCTTTTTCTGCGCCTTGACCTGATGGACTGAGTCCCTTTATACTAAAAGAACTCTCAACTGAAATTTGTTTTCCTTTGTCTGTTATTTTTCAAAGATCTCTAAATGAGGGGCTTGTCCCGAGTGATTGGAAATCAGCAAATGTAACACCAATTTTCAAAAAGGGATCTAAGTTTGAACCTGGTAACTACCGTCCTGTGTCTTTGACATCAATTTTATGTAAAGTTATGGAGTCTATACTAAGAGATGCAATGGTTGAACATTTAAAAGACAATGAACTTATTTTTTCATCTCAGCATGGTTTTGTGAATAGGCGCTCATGCCTAACAAATTTACTTGAGTACTTTGAAAAAGTCACAGAATTGACATTGAATTGGACATTTTATGTCAAGACTTTGCTAAAGCCTTTGACAAAGTGTCACATCGTAAATTGGAAGTACTACTTGAGAAACATTGTATTTCAGGACATATAAAAGGTTGGATAAAAATGGTTGTCTGATAGACAACAAAGAGTTGTGTTAAATGGGGAGTACTCTAACTGGGTACCTGTTACTAGTGGAGTACCCCAGGGGTCAGTGCTCGGACCAACCCTGTTTGTCATCTTTATTAATACTTTAGACATCTATCTTCAAGACTATCCAGTGTTATTATCTAAATTTGCTGATGATACTAAAGTTGGTATGCCTGTTAACAATGAAACTGATTCTATAGTTCTACAAAATGTTATAAATACTCTCTGTGACTGGTCTGATGATCTGTCAATGAAATTTAACTCTGGAAAGTGTAAAGTGATGCATGTTGGTGGGAGAAATAATCATTTCACCTACACAATGCATGGTTTTACTCTCGGTGGTACAGTGTTGGAGTCTGTAGATGAGGAGAAGGATGTAAAAGTGAAGATTTCTAATACATTGAAACCTTCAAGTCAATGTCAAGTTGCAACATTGAAAGCAAACCAACTAGGAGGACAAATGTCTAGATCGAGACAAATACAATTGGATAATACTATACAAAGTTTATGTGAGACCTAATCTAGAATATGCTGTCCAAGCATGGTCACCCTGAAACCAGAAGGATATTGACCTCCTTGAGAATGTCTAGAAAAGAGTTGTGAGAATGACAGCAGGACTGAAGCCAGGAACCTACCAAGACAAGCTGAAAGAATTAGGCTTACCCTCCCTAGAGGAGAGAAGAAGGAGAGGTGACATGATACAAACCTGGAATATATTGCACCAGCATGATGATGTTTGCGAAAAAAACCTGGTTTACTAGGTTAAATTCAGCCTCTACAGTTAGCACAAGGTTGAAATCATCTATATTCAACCTGGAGATGAAGAGAACAAACCTGGACATAAGAAAAAACTTTTTTTCTATTTAGAGTTGTTAAAGGCTGGAACCAACTGCCTGAGGCAGTAAAGGGGTCCCTGATCCTATATGCTTTTAAAAACAGTTATGATGAGCATAGAAATGCAGCCATGGATCCAGAAGAATAAATGATGACCTGACCCGCCACTTCATTCTTGCATGATGCATGAGCTTGGCAGAGAAACTATCAACGTATCAACGTAAATTGGGTTAGTCTTTTTTTTTCAAAAAAAGTTAACAGTCGCTTGAAGATTGAGACTACCTTGAGCTGCGAGTTGCCTAGATCAGGAGCATTCTGTAGTAGAGTAGTGATAGCAGAGACTAGACGGACCTTACTTTCCAGACCAGGGTCCATTAACATCTCCTAATCAATCAATCAATTATTAATATCAATCAATCAATCATTAATATCAATCAATCAATCATTCTTCAAATATCAATAAAGTAAGCGCTTTATATCAATCGACTTTCGCGAAAAAATCAATCATACAAGATATCTTACAAAAAAATTGTTAATCGACCAATTAATGGGTTTGTCAATCATTCAATCAATCAATATATCAATCGATCGATCTCTCAATCTATCTATCGATCGATCGAACTCTCAATCTATCAATCTATCAATCTATCGATCTATCGATCTATCTATCGATCGATCTCTCAACTATCATTAACAAAGAATTAAGCATGCAAGATGTCTCACAATAAATTATGTTAACCGATTTATCAATTACTTAAATCCCATATCCAGCCAACATACATTAGATCCGCCAACTTATCCTAAATACTTAATCAGTAAAAAATAGATTAATTCATCACACCGTCTGACTAACTCGTCTGTCAAACTCTGTTATCTATCCCATCTGTATAACTCATCTATCTGTCTCAATAGTCTGTCTAATAGTGCATTAAGTGCATTAAGTTAAACCAGGGATCTTGGCACCCCTGACACCTTCACCAGGGATCTCAGTGCCCCTGACACCAATCACATTGAAGATATCTGTTTGTCATACATATTCTTAAAACTAATCAATGAGGTGGCATTATTAATGACTATTGTCAAACTGTTCCATCTTTTAATAACTCTTAAGCTAAAGAAATTTCTCCTAATATCTAGATTGCAAAGTTTTGAGTTGAGGTTCATATTGCATGTCGAAAATCTTGTTTCTCGTTCTCTATCTCATCTATCTAATCTATCTCATTTATATTATCTATATTATATATTATATATCTCATCAATCTCATCTCTATTATCTATCTCATCTCTATTATCTATCCATCTGTTCCTCTCTATACCTGCTGATTATTATCATATTAACCTGTGTAAATTTATCATCTCATTTCTATTATCTATCTCATCTATCTCATCTCTATTATCTATCTCATCTATCTCATCTCTATTATCTATCCATCTGTTCCTCTCTATACCTGCTGATTATTATCATATTTACCTGTGTAAATTTATCTATCTCTGCTGTAAGACGAGCTCTACGACCATCATCATACATCTGTTCGTACAATAATCCAAACGTTACTCCGGTAATAGTCTTTGTAGAGTCTGTTATCTCCATATTACTTTCATACCTAGTATTATATGAAAGATTATAAGAAATAGGACAAAATTTCATCAAAAACCAGTTCTTCAGTTCTGTATCCATATATGCCGATTTACGGATCCGGATCTTTGGCCATTTATAAACCAAAACAATGGGTACTGGGGAAAAACACTAGGGGCTTTCAATCCTTCAATTTATGTCACCTAATCAAATATCTTCAGATCCTTGGTAATGAATATATCATGATTCTAAATAAAAGTTGTAGAAAAAGAACATTTTAAAAATTTGTTTTTAATAAACGAAATCAGCAAAACTTTCAAGAAGTTTTCTAATGACATTCACTTCATCATAAAATGGATAAAGATCCTACCAATTTATAAAAAAAACTTGTAGATTTCCTAAATATTTTAATAATTGTTGTTAAAATCTGTTTATATATTAAGATTATCCCCGTTATAATTTTGTGTAAAAAAGTATACATTTTACCAAAAATAGTTCGCTTTAACAAAGACGACGTTCTAAATATATTGCGGGTTTACAGGATCCTTCAAGGATGAATATTTGAACGGGAAAAGTAATTATAAACTGAAATCTTTATTAATAAATGCAAGCTACAATTCATACCATTTTTGTAAATGAAAAGATTATCAGAAAATATTCATTTTGTCCATTCTAACATTAAAACAAAAGCCAAGTGCATTCTATGAGGAGTATTGTGATAAAAACAAGTCAACCCGACCAGACCCACAAAAATACCCCACCGTGCACCCCCACCCCCAAATGTTAAACTGAAAATTAGGTAAACTTAAGTTTACTTGTATTCCTCTGTATTTAGCTCGCTAGCAACCTCCATCAACCTCTGGTAGGAGTCTGTCTCCAGCATGTGCTCCGCCCAGTTCAACTGATCATACTGGCAGTTCTTCATGATTAGGTTCACCAGAGCGTCCCGAGCCTCACCTTATCATAAAGTGAATGCTATTTAGTGATGCTATATCGATAGGACTAGAGGCTGATTGGACTAACGTATTGCACTGAAGTCAGCTGTTCACAAACCAGTTTTTAGTCCATTTGAACATAAGTACAAATGAACAAAATAGAAATCAATTATTTTCAAATAAAATAATTAAAATAGTTTTTTATTTTTAAACGTTGCGTCATTTTTTTGAGAAATTTGTGTCCGCAGTGCCAACCCCCTTATCAGTCCTAGCCGCGGCGCTCAGCCACCTAGCACGTCCTGACCGCAGTGCCGCAGTATTAAGAGGGATTTTAGTTTAGATAGTTAAAAAGGTATCAATATTTTTTTCAAAAAGGGGGTTTTTAAGGGGGGCCACAATAAAAAATTTTTGCGCGCTGACGCGCTCTACATGTGCCCCCCCCCTACACAAATGCTCTCGTACGCCCCTGCACTACACCATTATAAGAATAAACCAACTTTAAATTTCTCTTCTCCCTTTCTTGTCTATCTCTTCAGTTGGTGGTGTATCTTTCGACCTACGCACATCCGCTAAACTCCACTTCTCACCTCCGCCAAATCTGCTATACTACACAGTACACATCCAACCTACTAGCACGTGGTTTTATGCCTGCTAAATGGACTTATGGCCACAGCGCCCGGCCCCCTAGCATGGTTCAGAAATTATCTTAACCTAGCCTTACCTAACCCTCAAATAACACAAAAATAAACAGCTGTTTTAGGTACGATATTGCAGTAGGTCGGAAAGTTAGTAGGTCAGAAGTCCAGTAAGGGGGATATTACAACTAGACAATGAAACAATGTCCGTCAGTTTCTCTTCTTAAATTAACTTGCCTCAGCCTTTAGAAATAATCCAATGTCCCAGCAATAAACGAAATACGAATTATTAAGAATAAATTAGCCACTTACACATTTCTATTTCTGTATTTAAAACATTAAAACAATTTCCCATGTTTTCAAGTTTCCATATTTTGAAAATATGAATAGTAAAAATATTCACCTGTAATAGTCCTTGATGTAGTATTAAAACAGATTGTGTTCATGATACTTGTCAACTCTAATTTATTTTCCTAAATAATTCATTTCATCAACTTTTAAGTTAAACAATTCATTTCAGTTTTTTTACTTAAATAAAAATTTTTTCAACTGAAAAAACAAGAACTTTTTTATTTGACTGAAAGTATATATTTTTTTGCAAGAATGCATAATTTTTTGAAAATCTTCTTAAAGGGTAAAAATGTTGGGTAAAATGTTTCGAAAAGGATAAAAACATGATTAGTGGGTGATTCTTAAAATTAAATACCCCTGCCTTCAACAGGATTTTATAGAGCCCAAGCAATCTTTTTTGTGAAGTATCGTTAATCTAGGCCAATTTATCTCGATATCCAATGAAGACACTATTAAATTACTTGATCTTCAAAAGTTATCCCTGACAGGGTTTAACCATCACGGGATATCAAAGAGGAATTAAAGGTCTGCGCATAAGATAGAGACCAATACTTAATTCCGATATTCAAACACAAAACTTTGTTTAAATTAAAATAAAATGTACCTTAATTATTTCAGCTCTTGCCTCCTCATCAGCTCTCATATTCTTTCTTTCTTCAACAGTCATTCTCTTCTTCTCCTTCCTTTTATCCTTCCATTTCTCACTAGAACGGAAATAATTTATACATACATTTCATGATCATAAAAACAAAAATCCAACATCATATATTTTATCATTTAATATATTCTTTTAATCTCATTTCTCATCTTAAATATGTTAGTTTAATACAAATCAAGATCAAATATGTTCCATTTTATATGAACCCAGCTAGCACTGAAACATTTTAGGCCTTTATAGTAATATATTTTAAATATTATTCATATGTACTATGTAATGGACTTGTATACTTTACCTACAGTTTATCCAAAACTTTGGAGACTTCGAACAAATTATAATATGAAGTTTTTCTAAACCTGCTGATAATGGAATGCTGCAAAAATTTAGTTTTTAATCGTCATATTTCATGGCTTTTTTATTTTTTTTTGTACAATTACTGAAAATTCTATAGATATAGAAGTAACGAAAAAATTGAAAAATTGTCAAGACGACATTTTATCCTTTCTTTCAATGCCCCGAAGTTCTGTGTTAAACATTAGAAGATTTGAAATTGAACTTATCTGTTCAATCTTCCTCCCTGGTCATGTGATAAAAACATGGGTATTGATTATTATGCTCCGTGTATTATACCTTAAATCCAGTCTGGAGAGTGAATCCAAGATAGCTTGGATCACGTAGGTGACAGCAGTAATAGAATCCTCATCCTGCAATCCGCAAAATTTCAAATTGCGATAAATAATTCCACATTGCATGGGGCTGATGTCTCAAAGTTGTACTGCCCTTTTCTGGGAAATAAATGGATTTTCTATTCGAAATAGTAAATCACAGTAATTTTCCAATTAAAAAATTTTTCTAAAAGATGTTTTAAGTTTTGCATTCCTTAGTGTTGAGAGCGTTAAGAAAGAAAGGGGACCCGGCCTCCTTCAAGATTGCTTTAGCGCGCTCCATCTTACTCTTAGCTAGGAACCCGAGCACGCGCACTAGGGATAACCTGAACAAAACATCATTTGTTTACATTTGAAAATTACGTTCAGGAATAAATGTTTTCTTGAAAAATTATTTTTTCCCCTTCTATCATTTTTACACAGATGTTTCGACGAATTGAGAGAAAACAGATGATTAAAGGAGGGAGCGAAAAAAAAAATTTGGAGGAAAATTATCAATAAGTTAGAAAAAACTTGTCTTAAAAAGTCAAATTGTATCGTTTTTCCCCTGGGCAACACAAATGATCAACCACCGGGGGATTATGATAAAATACTGATGTATTTTTTTTACCGCTGTGAACCCGACATACCGTTCTATAAGTGGGGAGTCGTTTAAAATAACGTCTTAACTCGCTATAGTTTCATTAACTATGATAACTAAATACCTTATTTTCTGATTCTTCTCAACCTTCATTATTTTAACTATCTTTGGCACCACGTCCTGATTGTAAACACATTCAGCTCCGGCATTTTCCTTAGAACATTATTATTATGATTATTACTATTATAACTAATAACTATATTGTAATCAACAATCTACCTTGGTCCTAAAAACATTATTATTAATTATTATTAGTTTTTATAATCTTTCTTTGATCACAAAGAATTTTCTGCAGATTTTTAGGACTTTTTATTTGAAAGACGACATTTAAAGAATTTGAAGAAATCTGCGAACAAATTCATAGAAAATAAGAAATTCAATATAATGATGAAAAAGGAAATACTTATATCTAACTTCCATTAGAACTGGGCGGACAGCAACTTCTTCAAGTGTTTCATTTTAAAATTATGATATTAGATGCTCTGGGAAAAATTTCTAAAACTGGACATCATCTTCAGAGTAATTCATATTTGATGTTTCTTACTTTAAAAAAAAATAAATTGAACCCATAACAATCCATTTTTTAATAGAAAATCACCCTGAACTCTTCTCTATGACTATACGGAGCACTCCCTTTAAATCATTGCTTCAAGCAAAAGATACCTTTGATAGAACAATCATATTATCAGCAGCCTTCTCTCTTTTCTCAGTGTCAGCCTCCACATCAAACACTGGAATTAAAAATATTTCAACAAATAATTTCTAACTCTTTTTTATATTTCTTTATCTGTATCTCTCAATCTTTATCTCTTTATCTGTATCTCTCAATCTTTATCTCTTTATCTGTATCTCTGTATCTCTGTATCTCTTTATCTATATCTGTATGTCTACACCTGTGTATCTATATATATTTATCTGTATCTGTTTGTCTGTATCAGTTTGTATGCATCTGTTTGTCTGTATCTGTTTGTCTGTATCTGTTTGTCTGCATCTGTTTGTCTGCATCTGTTTATCTGTGTATGTTTATCTGTATCTTAAAAATTTATATTTAATATCTAACTATTTAGGGGCGCGAATATTCATAGACCTAAAGGGAGGCTAGTATCCTATTTTTATTGGAATTTCCGACCACTGAGAATCCAGGTCTTTTGAGCCAAAAATTACGTCAAATAATTTTTTTATTAGGCTTGTTTGTTTGTTCGTGTCCAATAAACGTCAAAACGGCTGCATTGATCAGGCCAAAAGTTAGCGTTGGCATGGCAATGGCTGCTTAAAAAGTAAGTAAAAAACAAACTAGTTTGAAATATTTTCCTAAGTTAGACATTGTCTCCACTTTGTTTTTGGTTGTTGACATCGTGTTTATCTTGGACTGAACCTAAAATAAGGGGAAAAAAATTGTATTTTCAACATACTAAAAACACTCGTTTAAAATTTATCCTCGAGTTCTTCAAGTTACAATCTTTTATAACTTAGTTAATGATCTCACATTTGTATTAAACTTGAGCCAACAGTTACTTAGTTGAATAATTAAGATAAAATTTTAGGGACTGTGAGAGTAATTTAAAGTGACCCTCCGTGCAAAGATGGCAATGTCCGATTCAAAATAGTACCCGTCCCTTAAAATCTTTAACTGATCAAAAATGTGGAAGATATTGTCGGATTTGTTATATTCAAGATTGTAAAATGCGCTGGTCACTTTTGTAGAGAAACCACAATTTAAAATTTTAAGTTGTCAAAATTATAAACATTGATATTTAATTCAAGCTTGAACAGACAAAGCTTCTAACGGTACTGTTGTGAATCAGTCATTCCCATCTTTGCATGGAGAGTCACTTAAAATTATGCTTACAGTCCCTATAAAAGCAAAATAATCTTAAAATATTTGTAAACATCACAATACAGTATTTAGTTTATTTTGTGAGAACCCCCCCCCCCGCATTAGGCGACCAGAAAGATCGTTCATTTCTATAAAGTAGAATCTATATATTCAATTTGCTTGTCTGTCTATTTGTTTAACCGTTTGTATCTAAAAAAAACGTCAAACAAGCTCTTGAAGATAGGGCCCCAATTTTGTGTGGGACCTCACATAACCCCAGGGTAGGTTTATGGATGCTTACAATAACAAAAATTGTCTCCAAAAGATTTTAGAAAAAAAAAAATTGTAAATCCACAAAATTAGTAAATTTTTGTTTTATCGAAGTGAAAGATTTAGCAACTATTAAAGTTGAATTAGATATATATGGTTTATCAATTAATTGCTCATCTTCTTTATTCAGGAAATATGTGATGGAATTAGTTCACCTGAATTAAACCTGAACAATAGATTTTAGACCAACCTGTGAATGAAGTCGTAGTAAAATTGCCTCCATTCCTGGGGTTTTGGGGTCTGAAAACAAATAAATTAAATCAATCAGATAAATAAATTATAATTAAAATATTCATACCTATTTTATGAACTAGTTTGGCATCTGCATACGCTTGCTCAATGTTTCCTAAATAAAATAGAAAAGGATGTATAATTCACGAAATTAACTAAGAAATGATTTGTTCCTTTTTGTAAGATTGACATAGTTTTCCCATTTTTTATTGATCTCATCGTTAGAACAGTTTTTTAAAGAGGCTGTAGCCGTAACTTCAAGGGAATGGAATGTCCGATTAACAATGGTAACCTGCCCAGCTTTTTCTCATAAAGAGTTATTCGTGTTGTTTGAGGAAAGTTGATTACTTAAAATTGTGATTATTCAATAACTAGGCTTTTAGGGCGCTTCGCGCCCATCTTCTATTTAAATTGTGAACATGTTCTTTTTGTTTACATTTTAAAACAAAGAAGAAAATTTTTTTGCGGATTTAAAAAAAAATTCGCGGATTTAAGAGTTTAAATTTATTTACAAAATTAAAAACCTTTAACACATTTTTTAAATTTTTATCATTCATAAACCTTCCCTGTGGTCACGTGATGTCTCACAAAAAAATTTGGGCCCGATCAGTTCAGCCGTTTTGACGTTTATTGGACAGACAAACAGACAAGTTAAATTTATATATAGAACTAGCCTTAGAGGGCGCTTCGCGCCCATCTTCTAAATTAATTGTGAACATGTTCTCTTTGTGTACATCGTAAAACAAAACAAAAATAATTCGCGGATTTTCACAAAAAATTTCGGGGATTTTCAAAATTTTCAAAAATTTAATGACAATCGAATTTTGATGGAGACAAATATTTGAAATTTCGATAATTCATAAACCTTCCCTGTGGTCACGAGAGGTCCCACAAAAAATTTGGGCCCGATCGGTTCAGCCGTTTTGACGTTTATTGGATACAAACAGACAGACAAACAAACAAATAAACAGACAGACAAGCCAAATTTATATATAGAAGTGATGTGCGTTTTACTACTGCAGAAACAATGAAGGATAACCTCAGAATTGAATGAATTAATCCCTATATCACAACATTATTGATCAGACAAAGGTTTCAAGAAGCTGGGTACTGATATAAATCGAGCATGGGCCTCTTCCAAGGAGTATGAAATAGAAGGGAGGTACAAATGACGCGGCCCGCCCTACCATATGATTACACATGCATTGTAGACGGTACTTCATTTGAATAAGAAATATCTGTCTGATGTACAGTTACCGCATATACAATAACCTATTTAGAATATTTCTTATTCAAATGGAGTACCCGTCTGCAAAGCATGTATTATCATACAGTAGGGCGGGCTGCGTCAGTTGTATCTCCCTTCTATTCCATACTCCTTAGCCTTTACCAATGTATGGTCACCTTTAAATTTAACCCTCGAGTTTAACATTTACCTAGGGCTTCCTGCGCCTGACTACGACGAAAAAGTGCTTTAGGGTCGTTTGTAGATATCTCTAAAGCAGCCGAACAGTCCTAAAACACAAATAAAACATGGGGGTGGACTTTTTTTCAGTACACCCCCTGTTTTTTTAAAATTATTGGGGAACAAACTAGGTTGTTTTCTCTTTATCTGTATCTCTCAATCTTTATCTCTTTATCTGTATCTCTGTATCTCTGTATCTCTTTATCTATATCTGTATGTCTATACCTGTGTATCTATATATATTTATCTGTATCTGTTTGTCTGTATCAGTTTGTATGCATCTGTTTGTCTGTATCTGTTTGTCTGTATCTGTTTGTCTGCATCTGTTTGTCTGCATCTGTTTATCTGTGTATGTTTATCTGTATCTTAAAAATTTATANTCGGGCACTACGGCCACACAGCTCAACATTGCATGTAGATTTAATGAAAAGGGGGGCCCGGGGGCGGGGTCCAAAATCCTAGGAAATTACAAAATAATTGCATACCTTCTTACCTCACGCCTTTAGGATATTTTACATTTAACTGATGAAATTATGGAAATATTTTCCTGATTTAAGCGTATTAAACTTTTCCAGAACTTTCCAGAAAGTCCTACACCTACTAGATGGGTTAATTTTAAACTTAAAATTAAAACCTCAGCAAAATTTGGATTTGTTTTCCTTCCTACCGGCCCAGCTGATCATTCGCTTTCTCTCACGTGATTGGTGGGTTAGAGATCTTAAGAGTACTATTGGTCGGCTCAAGTATAGAGGCTTCCCATTGGAAGGAAGGAAAGATACCGCGGCCAAAATGATGGTGTATCTTTCGACCTACACAAATCCGCTATACTCCACTTCTGACCTAAGTCAAATCCACTATACTACACATCCGACCTACTAGCACGTGGTTTTACAGCTGCTTTATGGACTTGTGGCTACAGAGGGCCCGGCCCCCTAGCATATCCTAGCCGCGGCTCGATCCCCAAGAGTTAGCCGAAATTTATGTGCCGATCGGCGATTGCTGTCGGCCGTCAATAATTCTGGACTTTAAAAGTTCGCCATCGGTTAGTCGGAGATAAAATGTTTGCAGTGTCGGCCCAGAAATTGTCTTAACCTAACATAACCCTCAAATAATTCAAAAATAAACAGCTGGCGTATGGTGCGATATTGCATTAGGTCGGGAAGTTAGTAGGTTAGAAGTTCAGTTGGGGGGAGTTGCGTATAAACGATTTAACAATAAATTCAT